>NC_056735.1:1113999065-1114031565 GCF_019279795.1 Protopterus annectens | reverse complement strand
CTATTGCCTCGTATTGAAACTGCAGCGCAGCTACATACCAGTTGTAATGAAACTGTCCTTGTTTTGTTTCCATGGCTTATTTGCTCAAAGTAAAATTGCTATAATCAGATAACTGAGTAGTGCAAACGACTTAGAAAACTGAAATATTACAGCAAAGCTAATAAACGTGCACATACAACCAAGGTTGTAAACAGGACTGCAACAGACAACTACCGTACTTGTATAAAAGTCATTTACTTTATAGTCTTCAGCAGCCTGCTAACTCACTGTAGCTACTTTAAAAGAGAGAGACAGAAATCAAAAACAACTGTCATAATATTCCCACCTTAAAGTTGACTTACAGTTTCATAACACCAGTATATATTTTGGCTTCTGCCCTCCCCACCGATTCCATCAAAGAACATATCAGCGTGACTCTGTCAGTTCTCCTCCCTCAGCAATGGGAACATCTACCTAAAGAAAAGAAGTGTAGGAAGGGCTAATGTCCTACATCAACAGCAATATATTAGTTTAAATAGAAGTGCTCATTATACTCAAGGTGCCTCCGATGTGTGAATTTACTTTCAGCACTTTGAAGAGCAACCAGCAATAGGCATTTCTGTGAGTAGGTTGGTGTAAAAAACTATTTTTTATCAATGCTTTTACTACCCCCTCATTGATAACATGCCCATTGTTGCGTACACCGAATACACTTACCGACCTCCCTGTAATTGCATACAGTTAGCTGGACAGCTCGGAACTGCATTAAAGAAGCTGCAATTAGACAGTTTTACAGCCAGTTACTCTATACCAATCACACTGTACTGCACTTGCAAACGCTTATAATATTATATACAGTTAGAGTGACAACCAGGAACTGCAGTAAAAAGCTGAAATCAGTGTTTGCAGAACAGGTAAAACACCCAGTGCTAGGAATAGTGGTGCTTTAGATGAAAATTTTCTTCTAGTGATCTTATCCCTTAGAATCATGTGTTAACTTTGTGCTCTAGAAAGTGTTTTACCAAAATTGAAATTCTAGTTTCCTTCTGTCAATAGGATAGATCATTTATAACACATATGAATGCAATATTGCATTACATCAGCAATGGGAACTGTGATTACCACTGAAATTTATGTAAAGAAGGAGAACACCACTGCTATAAATGAAATGCTTGCACCTACAAAATAACTTTTCCATAAGGTACAAGTTCTGATTACAGTTGCAATGATTTTTAGGTTGTAACAATACAGATGCGTGTTGCTTTCCTAGGGGAACCAAAACATTCCCTGGAAAAGTCAAAGTGTGTATTTAAAATAGTGATGGAGTGGGGTGCGGGGGAAAAGGATGATGTCAGCTTGGTGGGTGGTACTGCCTAGAGGAAAGTGAGAGGGGGACACTGCAGAGCTGAAATGTTAAAATACACTAAAAATGGTATACTGAATTTGAAATATAAGAGCTATATGGTATTTTTAGGCCATATGCTATGGAGTGCTGAAATAAAAAAATTATGTTTTCTGTAGGCTGAATCTTTTTCATTCTCTCTTTAACACCGTGACATCACCAACCTTCACTGCTATAAAAGCAGATTCCACCTCCCTTGCTCTTCCCTGATGTCTCCAGTACTCAGTCCTCTCTGTAAAGTTGAAAGCTGGGCAGATGTAATGCAGAGTCTGGAATGGATTCGTTTAGCCAGGTTTCTGCAAAATACAGTACAGAAGAAAGTGAAAAATCCTTATGAGTTTTATTGAGAAGTAACAGTTCATCCATCTTACTGCATAGGGAGCGGAGGTTTGCCAGATGTAAACTTGGGAGCACCGTTTGAAAACCATCATTGTTGCACTGTACTGGCTCAGCAATAGGTTGACGTCAAACAACAGTCATGAATAAACATTCTCAAGTATTTCTCGGCCACATGAATATTCATTTGAACAAGGTGTTCGAGTGAAACTTGTGTTTTAAACTTTGCTATCACCAACCTTATTTATAATCTCCTGTGTCTTTTCGCGGGTACCTACTAGCTTTAATATTCTCCAGGTTTACCTTGCCTGGCTGACTGCATTTTTGTCTTTGAACATTTATGCATTTTTTTTTCTCCTTAGCTCTGCGTTTTCAATCCTGAGCAGAATGACTTATTTTCTGACAGCTTTTACAAAGGGGGGGGGGTTCAAATATTAAATGGATTTGATCAGATATTAAGTGGATTTCATCAAATACTTGATAAGCAAATGTTGATCTTTCATTTCATACATGCGCCATTGAAAGATTGGATGGTTTTGTTGTACTTTGCAGCCTGCTTATAAATAGTAGGTTGCAGGTTTTGCCATTTCTGTTTTGAGTTTGCGAGCTTGGTAAGGCCTTGTAAGTGTAAAAAGTTTTATTTCTTTATTTATTTATTTTCAGGAGTAATGTTGATGCTGTGTTTGAGAAATTTAGAGTTTCACACCATGCGCTTAAAGACTGACTGCATCAAACCTAGGAGGACTACTTGGTAAAACTTGTAGCCTTGCCAAGCCAAATGTGTTGTAAGCTTGCAACACTTAAAGAGACTGTTGCCTTCTCTACTAAAAATGAGTAAGATTATTCACGTACAATGAGGCATGGCTGTTAACACACGCCAATTATAGCTTCTACAGCTTAACTTTATTTTGTACTGTGAAGGTGTGTAGGTATGAATTGGGTTCAGTAATGTGTGTGTTTGTGTGTGTGTGTGTCTGCTCGCTTGCTTATGGGCTCATTTACACTATGCAGTCATCTGTATAATCTGCAGGAGTTAAACTGTGAAAATGAAACTGTGTAGATGTAGGTCAGCTGTGTTTCACTTACCACTTTACTTAGAGTACGGGTTTTCCATAGTTACAAATATCACTTTTTCCCTTTGCTTTTGCAGGCCCCTGCACCCCTGTTGTGGGGGGCTGTGCCTCCTACACCCCTCGCTACTTCAATATACCACTTCCAAGATCGTACTACATTGAGGATGAGGGTAAACAAAGACTACACAATAAACTTGCTGTCACATGCATTTTCATACTCTAAACTTGCTGTCACAGGCATTTTCATACTCTCTCCCTCTTCCATGAGAAACACTTGAGTCATATGTGTTAACTGGCCATCAATGTATGCATGATGTCACTGACAAATTTGCATTGCATGCCAATCATGCATTATTTGCATAGCATATCTCAGGCATTAGGCTTTTCAGTCACTCTGGCCATGCCCATTCCTGCACGAAATGGCCAGTGAGCCAGTACAGTACAACAGAGCCCAAAAACCTCTCTGTCTCAGCCTAACAAGTGCACCAGTGCGCTTCCTCCTTTTGTAATGCCTGTGTCTACTTCTGCTGCTGACAGCTAGGATCTCCAGAAAATTTCTTAATTGTGAAAAATCCAGTGTCAAATTGCACGAAATGAACTGCAGAATATTCAGCAATTCTTTATGAGTATATTTAATTACAGCTGAACATAAAAAAAACAAGACAAACAAAAAAAACAGAATACTAGAGAGGACTTAACCAAGGCTGCCATTCTTGGTGCCATCTTGTTTTAATAGGGAATCTTGAAGCATAATACGATTTGTCTGGCCTTGGAACAAAGATATTCTAAAATGAATTTGTACAGTATTTTTAGAAGGACTGTGCCCTTTATATCTTTCTCATACAACCTTACAGGAGCTCCACAGTCCTTGTTTTTACACAATGCAATGTATTTGTTTGTGTCTTTCAGCTTTTCCCGGTTAGGGGTCACCACAGCAGAACTCCGGTCCGCTAATGATTGGCAGTTGATTTTTATGTACCGGCTTGCCAGGCCTGATGCACAACCTTCAAAGAAGGTACGCCCATTCACGCATGTCTCCACGCAGAAGACGCTCTAGCTGAGAATCGAACTGGAGAGCGTCTTACTGTGAGGCGACAATGCTACCGCAGCACCACCACCGCGGGTTTGCAAAAACCAATAAAGTTTCTCTACTCTGATATTAAATGGAATCGTATTACTTACAGTCAGGGCTGCTCAAAAATACTTATTCATGAAGTGGTACTACCCAAGGCCTTTCATACATCTGTAACATATAAGTGTATGAATTTATTGACCAATTAATTCACTGACTGTTTTCTGTTAACTATATAAAGTCCACTGAGCCTGTGGCCCATTTTCAGGGGAGAGTCAAGGTGATAAATATATGTTTATAATTAAAAAGGTAAATGTAGCTGCTGTTCACTGACAAATGCTATGGCATCTTAAAAATCCACACAAACAACCATCAGAGCAAGTATATATTGGGCCTTGGTGTGGTACATGAGCCACTTGGTTTGAGGGAGAGTGACTATCTCATTCATAACCGAAATATGACATCAGAGGAAAACAACATCCTCATGTCAGCATTAGAACAAGAATCTAAGTGCCTGCTATAGAAACTGAATCTAATGAAACGAGAAAAATAAGTGAGAAGTATAATGGAGAAAACAGAGCCTAAGAGATTCACCGTTTAAGCTATACATTACTTAATAACAATGGACACCAATGACCTGAACACTGAATTCCAAGCCCTGCTGTAGGATATTAACCAAATGTTCTGTGTTATAACTTAGGTTCTAAATGCATGAGTCAAACCTACACAAAAAGTTACAGAATTTTGAACTATTTAAGACTTTGGAAATAGGCTAAGTAAATTACTAACAGCTAAATGGGGCACAAAGTTGTAGAGTGGGTAAGAACTGCAGTCTACTGTAAACCACAACATAACAATCATGTAACTATCTTATTAATAAACAAATGAAACTAATGACCCAGCTCAACAGTACAAATCATGCAACTCTAATCAGCATCTGGCTCCTAGAGCAATGCAGTATATTCCTGGCTAGACCAGTGCCAAACATTTTGCAATGTTTCTGTCCAGACTCATTCAGAATGCAGTGAATGAGACTAGCTGCCTTTTAAATATACATTTTGAATATACTTCATAAAGCACTGGTTGTTATCATCTAAAAAAAAGTTAGTAGCTATCCATTATAAAGCATATTTATTCTTACCAAGCATTCTTTGAAATTTCTTGTAAGCTCTGTCGTGGCCTTGTGTTTACCTTGTAGTTAATTAACTGGGTTAATGTACCATCAGAAAGCTCAACAGTTAATGCTGAAAATTGTGGTAAATAATTAATACTCTGGTTTTGTTGGGCAGCAATGCAATGCAGCAAATTTAGTGACAAATGTTTTACTAATCTGAACTTTGGTTAGAAAATGTATAATGTCTTCTGTGAGTAGATCCACAAAACTGGATATCTTTTTTTAGGCTGATAAAGATTTTCTGGACATCTTACAATATTCATATAAAACTTAAGGGAGTAACGTTAAAGTCTCAGTGTGTATGCATTTCAGAGTCATTGCTATATTACAATGTATCTTATAATGGCAGCATTAAATACTTATTGTTGTAAATGAACTAAATAGCCATTGTACTAACTGGACGCTCATTGTTACACTTAGTTTTGAGAAGTACTGTCTAGAGTTAATTATTAAAATTATTAGTTTGTTATTTACTGTGTACTCAAGATGACCTGCTTATTGTTTTTAGGAATCTCCAAAGTCAAAAGATCAGCGACCATTGTACAGTCTCTGTCTATATATCTGTCTCGTCTCTCTCTCTCTCGTTTACATATTGTTTTACTTGTAATCAGTTTTGTTTCTTCTTCAGGGAATTATATCCACTATATTTGTTAAATTGCTTTGTTTACAAACATCATCTGCTAATAACATAAAAGCAAAATATGATTTGTTTACTGTAACTCTGACTAAACATACTTGCCTACATTTCTCTTGTGTAATTTTTATTCATTGTCCCCTGCTTTGCCATCTTTATTTGAAAGTACTGTGTTTTCAGAAATAATGTTATTACTATAAATGCATGCTGGTGGTCCAGCCTATTAACCTATTAGAGTACCATTCAAAGGGGAGTACAATATACAGCAGCCTGGGAAGAGATGGTAGGCAGTCCCATCTGCTTTGCCAGAGATGGGCTGCACTTTTCCTTCATGGCTTTCATTTACTGGTTAAATCCATTTTTACCCCCACAGTGTCTTTTTAGGTAATGTCAGATTTCTAAAGATTCCAACACAACTAAACAAAATCTGGATAACATTAAGGTATTCCTGCTCAATGCTAAGAGCCTTAAGAAAAAATCCACTCCCTAACAGCATTTCGTACTTTAGAAAACATTAATATATCCATCAATGCTCTCCATGAGAGCTTATCTAGACAGTCCTGTTTTGGTTTGTGATTAACTGTCCACTTGCCTGGCAGAAGATTTATTTGAGTTTATGTTTTATTTCTTACCACTGTTTTTTACTGTTTGTAGGAAGAAAAATATAGCTTGTAGACAAGAAGAGTTACTTTGATTTATATTTTGTTGTTTTACCTTTAATTTTCACTGTTAGCTGTTAGATAGGGATAAGTTTTAGACAGGCAAATTCTAGCCATCCCAAAGGGCCTAGTCAGCTATAAATTCACACAGACTGCAGAGTGGACAATCCAGACCTTATCTAAACATTCCTGTCTTGGTTTGTGATTTATTGATCTTTACTGTTAAAAAGAGGTACGAGCAATAGTAAAGGAATTCCAGCTTTTTTGTGACTTTCACAGCTTGTACAGTCAGAGCAACAACTTTACTATACTTAATTTAATATTTAGTTGTATAATGTTTGGTGATTTTTCATTTAGACGTTGATTTAAGTTCTCTTTGAATTCTGCAGTAACTGATTTTGAGTCTTCTTTTTTTTTTGTAAAATTTTTTATTCATTTGCAGCTGAATATGGATTCCTTAAATGAGTAAGCCATTAATGATTTGCTAAAGCACAAATATCTTGTACAGCATAATGAATGTTACGTATATTTAAAGGTAACACCTGGTGATCTGTGTTCCTCATGTCAAACGGATGATTTTCTTACCATTATTAGTAGTAAATATAGACTTACTGACAAAGATTGAACTTGGACAATTGACATGGCTTGGAGAACTGTAGTTACATATATTAATGATTGGACTGATGAGATAAATAATGTTAGGCAAAGAACAAATAGAACACATTTAGGACAGGCTATTTCTATTGCCTGCAAAGATCACTCAACCTGTATGAAACAAGATAATGCCACCAACAACTCTGGAATTCTAGAGACAAGTATTCAGCAATCTGAAGATTCAGAGTGTATAGAAAGAAATAAAGTAAGAAAGGAAGAAGTTCACAACAAATAATAAGGGAGAAAAATAACCTGGTAAATGTCTATAAAGTGAAGAGAATACATACAGAAATGACACTGCTTTGTTATGTAACACACAGATTACAGGGAATGATAACATTTTTACAAAACAGAACGTAGAAAAAAGAGCAAGGTGCAGGTGAAAATGAAGAATATCACTGTAAAGGAAAAGGATGAGAAAGACCGGTGATGACAATATGACTCAAGCTGTGGATGTACAAAGCCAGCTGCATGAGAATTATATGCTTGCAAATGGAATAAGCAATGAATACAAGGGGATTAATAAAACTAATGGTGAAGATCATTTCTTTGTAACAACTGATAGAGCAGATATTACTACATTAGAAGTTGAAGATTCTTTAGATTTGATCAGAAAAGATATTCTTGTAATTGGAGATTCAATTATTAGGGGAACTGATTCTTAGATTTGCAGAAAAGATGATGAAAACTGAATAGTGTTCTACTTGTTAGAAGTGAAAACAGAGGATGTAAGACAAGTCTTAGAATGCCTTAATGTAAGGAAGTACAGAGAAACACAGGGGAAGTATAATAAGTGTCTGGGGCCTTAAACTTAAGAGAAACAGACTGGAATAATATTGATTTAACAACATTAGAAAGGAAACTATTCACAACGTATGATCAGGAGTAATAATTGCTTCAAATTGTAAAAAAAGAACTACTGGGGAATGGAACATACTTGTCATTGTTTGTGCTCCTAAAGAAATTACTGTTACTTCAAGTTTTACCACCATTTACCACCATTGATGTGCAATGGATCATGGAATTATAAAGGTTAATTTGTTGCTAGATAATGCTGCCATAATGAAGTCTAAACCAATGCACACAAGGTTAATTACGGATTATATGGAAGCAAAACAGTCACTATGTAAAACTAACTGGAGTGATGCATTCAGCGGAAAAACTGCAGATGGAATGTGAAAAGTTTTGAAAGAGAAATTATTTGAATGGAAACAATCAAAAAAATGTTTAACATCAGGATCTAGGCTCACAACAAAAAATATAAGAAATAGAGAAGAGGTCAAACTACATATCTGAACAATGAAATAAATAAGCTGCACACAAATTAAGCACAGTGTGAGATGACATCAAGAAACATTTGAAGAAAATTTATATAATGATATCAAGCATAATAGGAAACCATTTTATACATGCATAAGATGTTGAAGGAGTAAGCTACGCAAACTGATAAACTAAGTGTAGATTCTAAAATTTATTCTCAGGCACAACAGATTACAGATATTTACAAAATCCTACGTAAAACAGTTGGCTCCCCAAAGTGGGTGATAAGTTGTCTTAGTGACATTCAGGTAACCTCAGATACTGAAATCAAATTAGATTATATTGAAAAAGAGCTATGCAAATTGGATTCAAACTAAGCACAAAGAGGAGGCAGAAATACTAACGACATGAGACCACTTCAACAAGAACTTACAGTACCATTATATTTATTATTTACTAGATCGCATCAATATGGGGAGATTCCTCAAGATTGGAGACATGCACTTATTAAACCTGTCTTTAAGGAAAAGGGGAGTAGGACAAACCCAGATTCATACAGACCCTTAAGGTTACTTTCATTTTGTTGAAAATAATGGAGAAGGTAATATTGAATACGTTATTGTCAGAACTGGTAAGGATGGGACTTGGAACCGTACATTAGCATGCATATGTTAAAAATAGATCTATTACCACCTGAAAAGGAAGTCCTTTTTCATCAGGCAGCTTATATCTAAATGCATTGCATCCAGATACACTGTACTTGGCACTCATTAGGTCGAGCATTGAATATAATGCTACTTTCTGTATGCACCTGTCCAAACCCTTGTCACAAATTAAATGCCCACAACACTTTCTCATTAAAAACATCAAGGGTCTGAATCATAAGGACTATGCAGATCATCTCAAAACCTTGTCCCTTTTCTCACTATCATACATCTTACTGAGAGGTGACCTTTGCCTCATGTGTAGAGATTCAGTAAACTCTATTTTGTCACACCTATTACACATTCACAGGTCCATTGGTATCAAACACCTGCTCAAGGGATCTCAATCAAATAGAACATGTTGGAGGGATAGGTATGAATCACATAGAATATCGCTTCTGTGTAACTGTCTTCCACTCCACCTAAAGCAAAGTACATATTTTACTCTACTCAAATGTAATTTGACAAATGGATGACTAAAGTCAAAGTCCACCATGGTGTACAACCCCTGTGCCTTATAAATAGGGGAAACATGTGAACGTCCCAGCATATCATTGCTTGGCCTGAATCTGGGTTATTTGTATACAAAATATAAGGGCTAAAAACTATCATGGAAATTAAAGCTGGGTTTCTTAGGATCTTCACAGATAAATAGCCTATTAAGTATTCATGAACCTATATTTATTATTTTCTACTTTTTCACAAAGTACCAATAATTGCATGGGGATAGTTTCCCATCTCAAGTAATTACAGAGCTTATGAAGGGCTAATTAACCCAAATTTGAATTATTACCAAATACTACACTGTAAACCATAACTGTAAGCAGCAATTGAATAGACTCTCTTTTTCATTAATATACAATCAAAATATCTTGCCCCACAACAGTATAAAGTTAAATATAATGTTATATAGCCCTTTCTGCCATCCAATTCATGATCTTAAGCAATTCTTGTAATTAGTGTTGCCACCTATCCATTTTTTCCCTGATTATCCGTAAATCAAACTGATTGTCTGGTAGTCTGGAAAATACTATACAAACACTGGTATTCTGTTTCAAGAAAGTTTGTTAAACCAGTGGATTTATTAGGCTTTTTAACAGAGAAGCAAAGTAAACTGTCAGAAACAAAAGCATCACTAATGGAAAAAGAGGGCATTTCTCCTCACCTGATGTGACAATGACATCAAAAAATGGGTGGAAAGTGGGTGCAGAGAGGGGAGGAGATGGATGGGTTATGGGAAGTGCAAGGGTTATGGTCTTGATCTGGTTTTGGCCACAATGGAAGTTAGAAACCCTACATGTAATATCATCTGGAATCCTAGAAGGTGAATTGCCCACAATTCCCATCAACTAACATCATATTGAAGGCTTTCTTTTCACATGCACTTATATCCCCCAACTTTTTATATTGAGGTTGTCTTGGCACAGGTTCTATATTTCTAAATTACAGACTATCCTACAAAATTAATTCACTTACCCACAACCAGCCAGCCAATATGTCATCTTTATTAATATTCTAGTTAATTTTACCTGACACATTCCCTCTTCTCAATCCCATAACATATAGAAACCAAAACTGGACACTGCAAAGGCAAGTTAATTATTCTGTTCACCATGCAACCTCCACCATTTAAAATAGTTACTGTAAAGAGAAAAAAATAATAACAAAATAAAATATAACAGGAAAATCTTTTCTTAGGATATGATCATGCAAATTAAAAAAGTAAGTGTATTTGTTATTATCATAATGAACTTTATTGGACTGGTTAGATAAAGAAATAAAGGTATTTGTGCAGCATATCAGTCATAACATGGGGCTGGATTCAAAAAGACTGCAGCAAAGTGTTTGCCTGGTATACATCTTGTTGTGACCATTTTTGATTTAGAGACAGACCTATCATGGTGCTCACCCACAAAGAGGTGTGTCTAATGGGGCATTCCAAGGGAGCAGTGTATGCTAATTAGCCATGTGACTTCCCTCAGAAATGTCTGTGTTAAAACTTGTTTCACCTGATTGTGATAGAGGCAATTGCTTGGGAGTTTAACAGGAGGGATGTGCATGTATGTATGTGTGTGGCTGCATGTGTGAGTACATATAGAGGTATGAGCTGTATAAATTGAGTGCATGTGTTTGTGTGTGTGTGTGTGTGTGTGTGTGTGTGTGTGTGTGTGTGTGTGTGTGTGTGTGTGTGTGTATCTGCCTGAGAGATTGCACTAAGGAGGTCAGTTAAGGGATAGGTAGGGTGTGTGTGTGTGTGTGTGTGTGTGTGTGTGTGTGTGTGTGTGTGTGTGTGTGTATCTGCCTGAGAGATTGCACTAAGGAGGTCAGTTAAGGGATAGGTAGGGTGTGTGTGTGTGTGTGTGTGTGTGTGTGTGTGTGTGTGTGTGTGTGTGTGTGTGTGTGTGTGTGTGTGTGCTGGGGGTCTATCACACCTCTTCACTCCCCTTGACTAATAACTAGCAAATCCTGCAATACTGGGGGTGGGGAACACTAGATATCAAGGATACTCTTCATATCATAAGTTAAAGGCACTTAAAAAAAAACAGAAAAATGTTTTACATCATGAAAGAAATGGGGTGTGGGGAGCACTAGACACCAGAGATGCTCCTTATATTGAGCAGTTAAGGCATGTAAAAAAGTCAAGCCCTGTACCCTCAGCAGTGAGCACCACACTGTTAGCTCTTCGCTCCATCAGGAATACTCCTACACATTACCTTAAAGTCTTTAAAAAAAAAAAAGTAAAAGGTGGGGAAAGGTTTCAAACCCTGCACCCTTTAGAATTAGGAGTCTTAACACTTTATACTAACCGAGAAGTTATCATACAAGATGCATATAATGTCGGACCTAATGTACTATTACTGAACTGCACTTAGTGCTGACTATGTTGTTGTTGTGTCTTTCGGCTTTTCCGAGTTAGGGGTCGCCACAGAGGAACTCCGGTCCGCTAATGATTGGTAGTTGATTTTTACGTGCCGAGTTACCAGCCCTGACGCATAACCTTCAATGAAGGTACACCCATTCATGCATATCTCCACGCAGAAGATGCTCTAGCTGAGAATCTAACTGGACAGCGTCTTACTGTGAGGCGACATCGCTACCGCAGCACCACCACCGTGGGTAATAATGTTGTTGTATCTTTCGGCTTTTCCTGGTTAGGGGTCGCCACAGCGGAACTCCGGTCCACTAATGATTGGCAGTAGATTTTTATGTATCGGCTTGCCAGGCCTGACACACAACCTTCAATGAAGGTACGCCCATTCGCGCATGTCTCCACACAGAAGACGCTTTAGCTGAGAATCAAACAGGACAACTTCTTACTGTGAGACGACAACGCTACCACAGCACCATCACCGCGGGTCTATGTTGCTGCAAATATAATTGTTTATTTCATAATTATCAACTTTATTTATCCTCACTTTGTATGTAATCCTGTTAATGTTGCCTGGACATTATACTACTGTACATAGTTCTCACTGAGTTTGCATGTAGTGCTGCTAAATATTATCTAAGTATTCTGTAGCTTGTATGTGTACTACTGTTATTTTCTGTGGAGCTTTTTCTCACCCGGCCTCCACTGAAAAGGGACTTGTTTGCCCAGTCAGACTTCCTGGGAACAAATGGAAATAAATGAAAGTAGTTTTTCATAGTAAAAGTATGAACCTCTAAATGTCTGGTACTATTCACAACTTGCAATGGTCTGTGAATTATGAGGGACAGGGCACATATAAGAGGTGTGTCCATGTGTGGGAGGCTTTGGGGCAAAGCTGGGAGGAGCATTACATGACACCAGGGAGACTTGTTAAACTGTTAGGTGCACTCACTTGAAAACTTAATACAGCAACAGGTCTAGCATCACAATGCACTTTACTAACAATAACAAGAATGTCAGCTGGTCAGGGTTCTGCACTCCTGAATGTGTCATCCTTTACATTAATCCAAGGTCACACCTGCTTGAGTTTCTGGTAGCCCAGGTAAATATAAAAGATCCCACTGCAACTATCAAAAAGAGTAGGGATTGTTTATTTTAAATCATACAGTCATTTTACAGACTTAACATCTAACCCCATATCATTCAAAAGGCAATGCATTAACACATTCTATACCCACATATAACATCTTCCAAACACCACAAATTAAAGTACTTCAACCTTCCACCATTTGTGCCATAACCAAAACCTTATTTTGCAATAATATCAGCTGCATACCCTACTTTTTAAGCAAAATTTCCTTTGTCCTTGCTTGTCAAATCTGAAAATAATAGACATACATAACTTATCCTCATGTTCTTTCAGTTCTGTTTCACATTTTCTATAATACCCATAAACAAAAATTGCTAACTTTGCGGCAGTCCGCAGTTTGGATCTAGATGATTGTCACTGTTGACGTGACACCCTGACCCCATTTTTTCACTCACAGCTTTGCACACCATGTTTCCCTTCACTGGTATTTTTTAATCATTAATCTCCACAGGGTATCTTGTCCTTCCTCCCATCTTTAAATCTTTTTTCCTGTCTTTAGTAGCTTTCATCACATCCTCTTCTCTATCTCTTAAAGGATTCACATAACATTTTGTCAAAATTTCCTCATACCAACTTTCCTCTTTTATTCTATTACGTTTCAATTTTCCATTCTCTTATGTTTTCCCTTTCCATTCTTTTTCCTTTCATAGGTTCATAGGTTCATAGGTTCATACTAGGCTATCTGCCCGAGGGCATTTACAAGCCTAGCCCATAGTTTTGTGGCTTACGCCACCCCTTTAGTATGGGGAACTATACCCATTATTTTGCTGTGCCTCTGTTGAGCAGTGACACTGAGGTAATCCCTGGGGTATATCTGCGATCTCCCATCCATTGGTCAAGATTTCTCTTGAACAAGGCCAGCGAGGTGCTCTGCCTCACATATACCGGGATTTTATTCCACAGCATAGGGAGTCTTTGGGTGATGAATCTATCCCTCCAGCACGTCCTATTAATAGCCGTGTCGAGGTTTAAGTCTCCGCCCTTGTGGCTCTGACGGATCTAGATTTTTGAGGTGAAGCATATTCATCAAATCTGGGTTTGACATGGCCTTGTATGTTAGGCAAAGGTCACCTCTGAGCAAGCGGTGGCGACTGAATAGAGCTGGAGTTCTTTCAGTCGGGCAGCATAGGACAGATGTTTGAGACCCTTTATCCTTTTGGTGAGGAACTTTGTGGCCTCTCCAGCTGCTGCAAGTGTCGGGTCAGATACATTCCGAATGGGGCATTGTACTCAATCATTGGTCTGATGAGTGATGAGTATAGGGAGACTATGACCTCCCTTGATCTAGATGAGAATCCCTTCATGATAAGGTGGGCAATGTAGAAGGTCTTCCTAACTACTTTAGCTACATGGGTGTCGAATGACAGACTACTATCAACCTGGGTCCCCAGGTCCCTGATAACTTCTTCTGTACTCAGTGGATTGCCACCTATTTGGTAGCTAGGGGTAACCTTGTTTTTCCCGAAGGGTATGACTATGCATTTTTGGCATTTAACTTTAGGCCATGGCTCTGGCACCAGTTATCCATTTCTGTGAGACCCTTCTGAAGGATATCTGTGTCAGATGTGTTTTCTACTATGGCGCCCAGTTTGCAGTCATCTGCAAACTTTGTCAGCCATAACCCTCCTGTGTTTGCTTGTACTTGGAAAAGTAGATGCCAAACAAGAGTGGGCCCAGGACTGAGCCCTGTGGTACACCACTTGTGACAGGCTTTGAGTCTGACATGGCGCCAGCAACTCTGACCCTGTGGGTTCTGTCACTCAGCCAGTTTGCAACCCATCTTGTGATGTATGGGTTAACATTTAAGCTGATGAGTTTTTCAATGATACCCGAGTGGGGTATTGTATCAAAGGCCTTCGCCAGATCGAGGTAGGCTGTATGGACTGCCTTTCCCTCATCAATGGCTTTGGTGACTGTTTCGAAAAAGTCAACCAAGTTTAGAAGGCATGATCTGCCTTTGACAAAGCCAAACTGGGATGGATCCAAAGTCTGCAAATTCCCTATGTCTTTATTTATGAGGTCCATTATGATCCTCTCCATGGCTTTGCAGATAAGGCTTGTCAAGCTAATGGGCGGTAATTTCCAGGGTCGGTGGAGGCACCGCCTTTGTGAAGTGGGACCACAGTTGCAGTGCGCCACTCCCTGGGTACGTATCCAGAGGTAAGACTATGATTAAACAGCTGTCCTAGCTGTGGGTTTAATTCCTTGTTGAGTTCGTGGAGCACACAGCCGGGGACACCATCAGGTCCCATGGATGCTGTGTTTTTGCTTTGGAGAGAGCAGTTCTCACTTGGGCGTTGGAGATGTTTGGGGGCTGCAATCGCTTGGTATAGATATCTCTCCTTTTGGGGAGGGGCTAGAAGTTTGGACTGAACCTGTCAGCCAGTATGTTGGCAATGTCTGTAGGATCAGTAATCTTCACATAATTTTGAACTAGTTCTGAGCATATCTGGGAGTTTCCTCCCAGGTTTCTAACATAGCTAAAGAAGGCCTTATGATTGTCTTTTGAGTCTTTAGCTATTTTTCTCTCAAAATTTGCTTTGGATGATTTTATGAGAGCTCTTAGTTTTTACTTATAGTGATCAAGGGTGTCTTACCTTTTAAGGATTTTGCTCTATCTTGTAGTAGCTTCCTCCTTTTGTTGTAGAGTTTGTTTATGGCTGGGGTCCACCAGAGTGGACGCTTGCCTTTGGTACAAAGAGTCTTTGTTTTGCTTGGGATTGCCTTATCCATGCAGTCCTGCAGGTGCTGGTAGAAGGCATTTGTAAGTGATTCAGCGGCTTGAGTACTGTTTTCCGTCGGCTCGGGGCCTTAAAGGAGACCACACTAGTCTTTAGAAGTGTGAAGTCGGCTTTCGAGAAGTTCTTTACTGTGGTCTTTTTATTTCAGGTGGGGTGGGATGAGGACCTCCAGCGAGATTAGTTTGTGATCTGATCTCACCAGTGAGGGGTATACTTCGGTGTTGAACATTGTGCTCCCATGTTCGTGATGCTGAGATCAAGTATGTTTTCTCCTCTTGTGGGGATGGTGACTAGTTGTTCCATGGCATTTGAGTTTATGAATTCCAGGAACTTTTGGGCTAGGGTGTTTGGGCTTGAGTAGTGTTCCCAGTCTATATTAGGGTAATTGAAGTCACCTAGTATGATGGTGTTTGGTGATACATTTATCCCCTCTAGTGTTTTCAGGAAGGCCATGTGAGGTTCCTGAGTTTGTGAGGGTGGCCTGTAACATGCTACAATTTGCAGAGCAGTCTTGCCTATGGTTAATTGCACCTGGATGGTCTCCGATGCATCGTGCGTTGCCACCAGTCTTGAGGTGTGGGTGTCTTTGATGAATATGGATACCCCTCCTTTCTTGGTATTGTCCGGATTTTGGGGCGGAACGCATGATAAGAGGTAAAACCTGATAGTGCTGGGGTGCTCTCAGGAGCCTTGAACCAGGTTTCTGTCACTGCACAGACATCGATGTTCTCCATACTGAGAAGGGCCTCGAGTGCGTGCATTTTGAGATTTAGACTTCTGGCATTGAGCAGCATTACCCTTAGTTTTTTCCTTTTTGTGTTCTAGGGTGGTAGGTTTAGAATTTGAGCCTTGCCTAAAAAGGCACTATGGGGTGGCAAGAGCCTTTGCCAATATCCGGAATCCCAGGGTGACAGGTGCAAGCCGTCCCTTGCGAAGCAGCGTGGCTTGTCCAGCATGTCATCCCAGGCAGACAGACATTGGATCCCCTTTGAATGACACCAGAGTTTAAGCCAATTGTTAAAGCTGATCATCTTATCTCTGTATTGTGGCATCATTCTTGGTGAAGGTAGGATACTGCTCAAGGTCAGGGTCATACCTGCCTGGGCTACATAATCAGAGAGCTCCTCAATGTCTCTTTTCATGTAGTCCAAGGAGGTACGTCTCAGGTCGTTTACACCAGCGTGGACAATGACTGAGTCATATTTGTACCTGCTGTTGAGAGACCTGAGTGCTTGCGTTATGTGGCGGATTCTAGCGCCCGACAGTTTTCCCATAGTTCTTGATGTTTCACTTCTAGTACTTTTGCTAATACTCCTACACTCTCACATTTCAATATTTCAAAATCTACTGTAAACATGATGCTAGAAACACAATTGGGTGTTTAAAGTTCAAACATCCTTTCTCTGCATTATTATAAGCAATGTCTGTTTTAACGGGGTTGAACCCTGATAGCCAAACAGTACTGAATACTATTCGCAATATCTTTTCCATTTCTCCTGGAAATGCTGTAATTGATCTTAAATATCTTAATTTGCCTATGACTGTTTATGTAACAAATATAACCTTTTTAAAATTTAGTTTAAGAAGTCTCCATAGTTTGCTTATTTATTTTATTTTCTATAATAAAACCTATCATTTTTTATGAAATCATAACTTCCAAAAGTTTTCCTAATATTTCAATTTATTTTCTATTAAAATACATACCTGCTACTTTCACTATGGCTCCAAAGCCTTTACCTTTTCATTATTGGTATTTAATCCTGTATACCCCAGCCATAATTTCATCCTTTTAGCCACTTCCATTAACTATCTTATGTTGTTTGCTATAACCACAGCATTAACATATGTCATAACTAACAGCACTTCTGCCTCCTCTTGTGTCTATATTTCCCTTTATCTAGCCCCTCAGTTATGTTCATTATCGCTGCATTCATTACTAATGAAAATATCAGGCTAATCACTGGGCAGCCTGCCTAATTCATCTTTGTATTTTTATTCCTATTTTCACACTGGCATTCAGAATTACACTTGCCTCAATTTTCTCATATGCTGTTTTCACAACATTCCCAATCTGTTCATCAATTGCATATTGCTCCAACATATGCCATAACTGTCTTCTTTAAATATTACCCTAAGCTTTCTCTGCATCATATCCCATAATTCTCACATCTCCCCTTCTTCTTTAATACTTCACACTACTTGTGTTATCATCTTTTGTCTAATCTGTCTTTATTTAAAGTTGTATTCCCCTCCCTTCCACACACTATAGGTTCATATGTTCATAGGTTGGTACTAGGCTATCAGCCCTAGGGCCTATACAAGCCTAGCCATAACAATTCCCTGGCTATTTCTTCCCACACTATTTACTTCCCTGGACCCCTGTCTAGCAGGGCAACTGACGTGATCCCCGTGATCCTTTCTCCCATCCAATTGTCAAGGTTCCTTTTGAAGAGGGACACATTTCTCTCTAGTTTTTCTTGTATTATCCTCATCATTGTTTTATCAGCCACAGTCATCAGTGTGATTGGTTTCCACTTCTTAAAATGTATACTCCCTTGCTCCCAAATAAGTTTAATCACAGCCTCACAAAAACTTTAATCAGCAAAGTCTCTTTCTTTTGTAATTGCATAGATCATTCCCTCATGATCTATGAACTCAGCCTTTACCTTTCATCCCTTAATTTCTTCTAATGTATCAGAAAGCATAATGTATCACTATGTATTTCTAATATATTTCTGTTTCTGTCTTTGCCTTAGCTCTTCTATATGTAAAGTCTCTTTCTGTACCATTCTTCATTTTTCCCACTTTAAATATTTATTTTATTTTTTCCACATATTTTGTAATTTTCCTTCTTTGTTTCTAATAGTAAAATTAAAATCTCCTAGCATATTTATATTTGCTATCACATTTATTTATTTTTTTATTTATTTTATTTTTATTTTTATTTTACATTTGTTGACCGGCTATGTCCGACTGAGCTAATGCCCTTTTTCAGTGGAGCCCCGGGAGAAAAGCTCCAAGTAATACAAACAATTTAAGATAGCATAGAAATATCAAGATAATTTCAAATCAGTTACAGTAGTTAACAAAATTTTTTTAAATAAAAACAAAAGGCAGATGACAGCATTAGCATAGTAATTAATAAATCTAAAAGCAGAATACCTGATAACAACAAGGCTAAGGAAATTACATCAAAAGCATAGGGAGTAAGCTGTTTATCCTATTTATTACATTTTTACACAAACAGTTAACAGTAATTCTAGAGATTTTTATAGATAAGGAAGTAAGAACGTGAATTTGAGGCAGTTAAAGGAGAAGGAATAGAGTAGTTAGGTCAGCAGAGATAGGATGATTGAGGGAGGATAGTAAGGAGTAATGGAGATAGATGGTTATTATGTAAGAGGGTTGTGGTCAGGGAGGGTGTGTAAAGTGGCAGGTCCTATGCCTATTAAAGTACTCTTTGGTGGCTGACTTAAATTGTTTGGGGTGTGTAAGGGTCCTAATTTGTACTGGGAGATTGTTCCATGCAGTAGAGGGGTAGTAGCTATATACGTTGCATCCATTGTTTGACTTGGGTTTGTAAACCTTTAGTAGATCTTGGAATGAGCTTCAGAGATTTCTTGTACGGGAGTAGTGGGAGATGAGGGATGTGAGAGTTGGACAGAAAGCCGGCTGATATAGAATGGAGTGTATGATTTGAAGCTGAGATTGAAGAAGCAGGTAAGGTAGCTCGAGCCAGTTCAGATATTTTAGGGAGAGACAGTGGTGGGATTTGTAGGTTTGTTGAGCAGCAAATCTAGCTATCTTGTTATAGGTAACCTGTAGTTTTGTAAGTAGGGAGGAACTGAGATTTGTGAATATTTCAGAACAGTATGTTAAGGAGGGTAGAAGGTATGAATGTGAAAGAGTAATTCTAGCTTCAGTGATCAGGAATTTCTTATTTCTATACAGGAGTCCTAGCTTCTGATGGGTTTTTGTGATGCAATTTTTTATGCATAGATCAAATTTTAGTTGATCATCGATGGTGATGCCAAGTAGTTTAGTGCTAGGTTTGACTTTAATAGGAGTATGGTTTAGGGACGTTATGGAGAAGGAGGATTTGATATGGTTCATGGTTTTAGGAAGAAAAAGTAGCAGTTTTGTTTTTTGGGGGTGGAGGATAAGCTGGTTATTTGAGAGCCATGTCTCAACTGAGTTAAAGGATGACTGAGTAGTTGCTAAGAGTTCTGAGGGCGAGTTGGTGACAGTGATGAGTGTAGAGTCATCTGCATATTGGACAATGGTAGATAGAGGACAGGAGGAGTGGAGTAAGTTGGTAAAGATATTAAAAAGTAATGGCCCCAGAATGGATCCTTGGGGGACATCCATTTTTACTGGAAGGGGAGATGATAGTGCAGAGTGCCATCTCACTGATTGCAGTCTGCCTGTGAGGTGGCTAGAGAACCATGCAACTGTATCAGGAGAGAAGTTAAGGTGTGTTAGTTTATTTAGAAGCAGAGAGTGAGAGACAGTGTCAAAAGCCTTAGAGAGGTCAAGGAATAGACAAGATATGAGCTTGTGTACATCTTTGGCAAGAGAAACAATACTGAGAAAGGATAGTAGATCTGCGGTAGTACTATGCTTGGGTCAAAAGCCATGCTGGGTAGGGGTAAGCTTTTTTCCTGAGTGAGATAATGCATAACTTATTTATGTATACATTTCTCGAGAACTTTGAGAATAGTAATAAGTCTGAAATTAGAGATTTCTGAGGAGTTACCTCCTTTATGGATAGGAAGAGTGTAGAATTGTTTCCAGATTGATGGAACTTTAGATTCAGAGATGGAGTGATTTATGAGGATAGATACAGGCAGAGCAAGGGAGTGAGCTGCAATCTGGAGAAAATATGAAGGGATATTGTCAGCAGATACTGAGCATGGTTTTAGCTTAGAGAGTAGAGTTTTTTATATATGTAGTAGGAACAGGTTTAGTGTAGAAGGTTTTATCAGAGCTAATAGCTGAAGCTTCAGGGAAGTTACAAGTACTGGTGTTGGAGAGGTTGGGGCTAAATAATTTGGATATTGATTCAATAAAATAGGTGCTGAAGGACTTGGCAGACTCTACAGGTGACCTGTCTGGGCATGGAGGGTTGGGAGGGTGGCTTAATGGTTAAGGTGTTTGCCTTACAAACACAAGGTGCAGGGTTTGAGTCTCACAAGGGATAATTGGCTAGGCTTAAAATGGCTCACAAGGGCTGTTAGCTTAGTACTAATCTATGAACCTAATCTATGAATCTATATTAGGTGAGGTTGGATTTCCTGGATGTAGTATCTGATTTAAAGCATTCCAGAATTTGTGGGGGTCAGATTTTAATTTTGTTGTGGGATTGTAGTAAAAATCTTTTTTGTCTTTGTTGATGAGTTTTTTTGATTGATTTCTAAGTTCTTTATACCTTTGCAAGTTGATGGGGAGTCTAGATTGTTGCCATCTTTTCCAGGCTTTATCTCTGTTTTTCATATGGGCGAGAGTGGTTTTTAGATAGCCAGGGTGCTATTTTAGCTTTTATCCAGACTTTTCTGAGTGGTGCTAGTGAATTTAAGATGTTAAGGAAAACTGAGTTGAAAGCTTTAACAGAATCATCTAGAGGAAGCTGGGTGAGGAAGTTCCAGTTAACTCTACAGAGGAGGGTTCAGAAGGTTTCAGGGTTAAAGTTGGAAAGTTTGCAGCAGGTGATAATCCTATGTGGTTTACAGAAATAGTGATCACTCAGGAAGTCTGGAAGTGTTTCTCGGTAGTAGTATTTGCTTGTGCTTGAAACCAGTATCCAGTCTATCAGTGATCTTGGAGAATGAGAGTTATTTTTATGGGTAGGTTGAGAGATTATTTGTGTAAATCCAAATAGATTTATGTGATATGAATGGTTAGGATTACTGAGGATTTGCCTGTTGAAGTTTACATCCCCAAGGAGGATAGTCACATTTGGGAAGTTTTGGGAGAGATGACAGAGTATGTTTTCCAGGAGGGGAATGTTATCCCCTGGTGGAATATAGATGGCTACTACTATAATGGTAGTGTAGTCACTGATTTGCTATCAGTACTTCAGCAGGTGAAAAGGAAGGGACTGGTTGCTTGGGATGGGAGAGAGTCAGGTTATTGGAGTAAACTATGGCAACTCCACTATCTTTTTTGTTTAGGCGGTCTAGGCAAAGTATATTGTTTCCAGGGGGGAGTATATAATTATCTTGATTTTGGGGTTTAAGCCATGTTTCAGGTACAGACATAACATCTGTGGTATGATGAGATATCCATGCATAAAACTGGCTTACTTTGTTAAGGATGCTTTGAGTATTGATAGAATAAAATGAGATTTGTTTGTTAGTTATGGATAATTGGATAAAGTTGGGAGAGGCATTTAGTAAGGGGGGGTAGGGTTAGTAGTGGGTCCAGGATTGGGATGTATATCACCAGATAAGAGCAGGGTCCTTGAGAAATAGTGTGGTTTCCTTTTTAGTGGGCAGGTGCTATGGTATATTGTTTTGTTTGTAGATGTTAGTGAGTAGGAGGGGGAATTTTTATTTTAGGGGATTGGTTGTTTATAGAAAAGATAGAGGCAGAGATAGCTATGGGTTCCCTGGGGTAAGATAAGGTATGTGAGTGTGGGTTGGTGGGACCATTATGAAGAGGGGTTAAATGTGCAGGAGATGATGTGATAGTGAGAAGAATAAAAGGTGGAAGCAGGAGTAGGGCAGAAGTGACTGCGATAGACATCTTTGATGAGGGAAGGGGTATAATAGTTGGGAGTGATAGCCAGAGGTATAAAGTATGACAGGGGTGACAGTTTGTGAAAGATAAATAGATAACAGTTGGATGAGAAGTATGGAAAAGGAATATAATAGAAATTAGCTGCAGCATGCTAACGTATATTTGGAGAAAGCTGTGAGAGTTGGCTTTTGTACTGGAAAAGGAGGAGTTTCAGGGTGGGAGGAAGTAGGTGGTTAGGTATAAAGGAAATATTATTTCTGTAACTACCCCCGTCCCAACTACCAGTAATACTATAGATCTTATCGAATCCCAATTCAACTCCCACTTTATTAAATCAATAACCTCACTATTACATAACACTTCTACCCCACCTCTGTTTGTACTCACTCCATCCGGTTCACCACAAATCCTATTGAAAGTAGAACCCATTCATACAAGCTATATACAACACTTGCTATCTAAGTAAAGCCATTTACCCATGCCACTGACCAATTACCAGGTGAGTTTCTAAAATTAGTTGCCCCATCTATTTCATACCCCATATCAATCCTAATTAACTGCTCTATTGCTTAACAATATGTACCTACCATATGGAAAATATCTCATATCATTCCACTGCATAAAGGAAGCCCCTCTAAAGACATATCTAATTACAGACCTATAGCCATACTCTCACCCTTAGCAAAAATCCTAGAAAAGTCTGTCCACATACAAATAACTGATCACTTCCAAAAGAACAATCTCCTATCTGTTACACAACATAGTTTTAGACCAAAACACAGTACTAGTACAGACCTCGTTAGTGTTACCAACTCTATAAACCACCTTAAAAATAACAACCAAATTGTCACTGCTACCTTACTTGACATGTCAAAGGCCTTTGACACCGTATCATCAAATCCTCCTAAACAAACTTGCCAACTACAACCTTTGCCCTGAAGCCCTAAATTGGTTCCAAAGCCACCTCTCTAACAGGCAGCAAGCTACCTTATGGGAAAATAAACTCTCCCCCCAACCTCCCATATCTGTAGGAGTCCCCCAAGGATCGATTATAGGACCGCTACTCTTTACAATCTTCACCAATGACCTTATAAGAGCTGCTAGTCCTGCCAACATTATTCAATATGCAGACGACTTCTCGCTCATCTGCTCAGCACCCACAATTCAGACACTTCAAGAAAAAACTCAGACTGCCCTTACCAACATTGAAAAATACCTAGCTGTCCATCAACTGATACTAAATTCCAATAAAACTTTGTTTATGGTCTTTTCAAATCCTTCCTCACTAGCCAATAGCCAACTCCTCTCTATTTTCTCTTCCTTTTTCTTCTTTTGGCTTTTCCCGGTTAGGGGTTGCCACAGCGGATCACCTGTCTGCTCATGACTGGCAGTGGAGTTTTACAGTGTCAAGTTGCCAGGCCAGTGACAAACCTTCCACAGAAGGCACACACATGCACACACTCACACCTAGGGCCAATTTAGAGTGTCCAATCCACCTACAGCATATCTTTGGGATGTGGGAGGAAACCGGAGCACCTGGAGGAAACCCACATGACCACAGGGAGGACATGCAGACTCCGCACAGAAGGCACCCCAGCCAAGGATTGAACCGGAGAACCTGTTGCTGTGAGGTGGAGATGCTAACCGCTGCACCACTGTGACCGCCCCATCTATTTTCTCTTCCAGTGGAACTAAAATAGAATCAGTTGAACAAACTAAACTTCTTGGGGTTACCATAGATAATGCACTGAAATTTGACAAACATATAGCTCAGACTATTAAAAAAGTCCCTATTAAACTTGGCACACTCTACAGAGCTAAACTCTATCTTTCAGACCAAGCTAGACTGGCTACAGCAATAACCCACTTATTATCCTCACTTTCTATTGTTCTCAAATATTCACAAACCTCCGTAAAACAGAACTAAACAAACTTGAATCTTGCTATAATAAGACTGCCAAATTTGCAACTAACCTACCCCAAAAAACACATCATTGTACTGCCCTCAAACAACTAAATTGGTTGGAACTCTCAAAATTATTCATGCAAAACCAAGTACTAATTGCCCATACAGTAATGCATAAACCTGATCACTGCCCAGCCCTAAAAAACCTTGTCCAACCCCCTAAAGTAAATAAATCTCATAACTCTCATTGTGACTCCTTATACAGCCACAAGATTGCAAAAGTCTGGAACTCACTCCCTCAACAAATTCTATCTATTGATCATACACAATACTTTAAGCAGGAACTAAAACAATATTTCCTATTGCAGATTATGCCCATGCCTTGCTCCAGACTAACCTTTTATCCGCACCCCATTTTTCTCTACTACTCTGCCTACACCTTTCAAAATCATGTGAGGAAAGCCCCTCCCTTCACATAATTTGACAAAAAAATATATTGTTTTGTAAATTGTTAATGTTTATATTGTATCTATACTTCTACTGACTTGTATGCTATTGACTAAGTGTTAAGGTTATTTTACTATGTTCTACCATCTTATTTTAAAATACTAGTATGAGTATCTAACTTGAAACTTTTTATCCTGTTGTATTACTGTGTTCAACTTGAAAGTTTTTATGCTATTGAATTACTATGTTCATTGGAGCTTTTCTCCCCGGGTCTCCACTGAAAAAGGACGTTGTCCAGTGGACATTACCCAGTAAACAAATGAGGATTGGGAGGGTGGCTTAATGGCAAAGGTGTTTACCTTACAAACACAAGGAGCAGGGTTTGAGTCTCACAAGTGATAATTGGCTAAGCTAAAATGGCTCGCAAGGGCAGTTAGCTTAGTACTAAAAACTAAACTAAAAACTATGAACTATGAAAATAAATAAATAAATAACATGGGGGTAGCGAGCCAGAGCGTAGCAAGGGAAATGCAGTGGGGCTATACCTAAGCTGTATTAACTTTTTCACTTGTTTAGCATTTTGTTTTGCTGGGTGTCTTTTGATCAATGGGAATGGGCAAGGTGAGCGAAGCGAGCCAGAGCGTAGCAAGGAAATGGAGTGGGGCTATACCTAAAATGCAGAAGGATAGTGCAAAAAAAAAATCTGTAAGAAAATACGAATTGAGGAAAGCTGTATTAACTTTTTCACTTGTTTAGCATTTTGTTTTGCTGGGTGTCTTTTGATCAATGGGAATGGGCAAGGTGAGCAAAGCGAGCCAGAGCGTAGCAAGGGAAATGGAGTGGGGCTATACCTAAAATGCAGAAGGATAGTGCAAAAAAAATCTGTAAGAAAATATGAATTGAGGAAAGCTGTATTAACTTTTTCACTTGTTTAGCATTTTGTTTTGCTGGGTGTCTTTTGATCAATGGGAATGGGCAAGGTGAGTGAAGCGAGCCAGAGCGTAGCAAGGGAAATGGAGTGGGGCTATACCTAAAATGCAGAAGGATAGTGCAAAAAAAATCTGTAAGAAAATATGAATTGAGGAAAGCTGTATTAACTTTTTCACTTGTTTAGCATTTTGTTTTGCTGGGTGTCTTTTGATCAATGGGAATGGGCAAGGTGAGTGAAGCGAGCCAGAGCGTAGCAAGGGAAATGGAGTGGGGCTATACCTAAAATGCAGAAGGATAGTGCAAAAAAAATCTGTAAGAAAATATGAATTGAGGAAAGCTGTATTAACTTTTTCACTTGTTTAGCATTTTGTTTTGCTGGGTGTCTTTTGATCAATGGGAATGGGCAAGGTGAGCAAAGCGAGCCAGAGCGTAGCAAGGGAAATGGAGTGGGGCTATACCTAAAATGCAGAAGGATAGTGCAAAAAAAAATCTGTAAGAAAATATGAATTGAGGAAAGCTGTATTAACTTTTTCACTTGTTTAGCATTTTGTTTTGCTGGGTGTCTTTTGATCAATGGGAATGGGCAAGGTGAGCGAAGCGAGCCAGAGCGTAGCAAGGGAAATGGAGTGGGGCTATACCTAAAATGCAGAAGGATAGTGCAAAAAAAATCTGTAAGAAAATATGAATTGAGGAAAGCTGTATTAACTTTTTCACTTGTTTAGCATTTTGTTTTGCTGGGTGTCTTTTGATCAATGGGAATGGGCAAGGTGAGCGAGCCAGAGCGTAGCAAGGGAAATGGAGTGGGGCTATACCTAAAATGCAGAAGGACAGTGCAAAAAAATCTGTAAGAAAATACGAATTGAGGAAAGCTGTATTAACTTTTTCACTTGTTTAGCATTTTGTTTTGCTGGGTGTCTTTTGATCAATGGGAATGGGCAAGGTGAGCCAGAGCGTAGCAAGGGAAATGGAGTGGGGCTATACCTAAAATGCAGAAGGATAGTGCAAAAAAAATCTGTAAGAAAATACGAATTGAGGAAAGCTGTATTAACTTTTTCACTTGTTTAGCATTTTGTTTTGCTGGGTGTCTTTTGATCAATGGGAATGGGCAAGGTGAGCGAAGCCAGAGCGTAGCAAGGGAAATGGAGTGGGGCTATACCTAAAATGCAGAAGGATAGTGCAAAAAAAAATCTGTAAGAAAATATGAATTGAGGAAAGCTGTATTAACTTTTTCACTTGTTTAGCATTTTGTTTTGCTGGGTGTCTTTTGATCAATGGGAATGGGCAAGGTGAGCAAAGCGAGCCAGAGCGTAGCAAGGGAAATGGAGTGGGGCTATACCTAAAATGCAGAAGGATAGTGCAAAAAAAATCTGTAAGAAAATACGAATTGAGGAAAGCTGTATTAACTTTTTCACTTGTTTAGCATTTTGTTTTGCTGGGTGTCTTTTGATCAATGGGAATGGGCAAGGTGAGTGAAGCGAGCCAGAGCGTAGCAAGGGAAATGGAGTGGGGCTATACCTAAAATGCAGAAGGATAGTGCAAAAAAATCTGTAAGAAAATATGAATTGAGGAAAGCTGTATTAACTTTTTCACTTGTTTAGCATTTTGTTTTGCTGGGTGTCTTTTGATCAATGGGAATGGGCAAGGTGAGCAAAGCGAGCCAGAGCGTAGCATTGGAAATGGAGTGGGGCTATACCTAAAATGCAGAAGGATAGTGCAAAAAAAAATGTGTAAGAAAATACGAATTGAGGAAAGCTTTACTAACTTTTTCACTTGTTCACTATTTTGTTTTGCTGAGTGTCTTTTGATCAATGGGAATGGGCAAGGTGAGCGAAGCGAGCCAGAGTGTTGCAAGGGAAATGGAGTGGGGCTATACGTAAAATGCAGAAGGATAGTGCAAAAAAAAATGAATTGAGGAAAGCTGTATTAACCTTTTCACTTGTTTAGCATTTTGTTTTGCTGGGTGTCTTTTGATCAATGGGAATGGGCAAGGTGAGCGAAGTGAGCCAGAGCGTAGCAAGGGAAATGGAGTGGGGCTATACCTAAAATACAAAAGGATAGTGCAAAAAAAAATCTGTAGGAAAATATGAATTGAGGAAAGCTTTATTAACTTTTTCACTTGTTTAGCATTTTGTTTTGCTGGGTGTCTTTTGATCAATGGGAATGGGCAAGGTGAGCGAAGCGAGCCAAAGCGTAAAAGGGAAATGGAGTGGGGCTATACCTAAAATGCAGAAGGATAGTGCAAAAAAAATCTGTAAGAAAATATGAATTGAGGAAAGCTGTATTAACTTTTTCACTTGTTTAGCATTTTGTTTTGCTGGGTGTCTTTTGATCAATGGGAATGGGCAAGGTGAGTGAAGCGAGCCAGAGCGTAGCAAGGGAAATGGAGTGGGGCTATACCTAAAATGCAGAAGGATAGTGCAAAAAAAATCTGTAAGAAAATACGAATTGAGGAAAGCTGTATTAACTTTTTCACTTGTTTAGCATTTTGTTTTGCTGGGTGTCTTTTGATCAATGGGAATGGGCAAGGTGAGCAAAGCGAGCCAGAGCGTAGCAAGGGAAATGGAGTGGGGCTATACCTAAAATGCAGAAGGATAGTGCAAAAAAAATCTGTAAGAAAATACGAATTGAGGAAAGCTGTATTAACTTTTTCACTTGTTTAGCATTTTGTTTTGCTGGGTGTCTTTTGATCAATGGGAATGGGCAAGGTGAGTGAAGCGAGCCAGAGCGTAGCAAGGGAAATGGAGTGGGGCTATACCTAAAATGCAGAAGGATAGTGCAAAAAAATCTGTAAGAAAATACGAATTGAGGAAAGCTGTATTAACTTTTTCACTTGTTTAGCATTTTGTTTTGCTGGGTGTCTTTTGATCAATGGGAATGGGCAAGGTGAGCAAAGCGAGCCAGAGCGTAGCAAGGGAAATGGAGTGGGGCTATACCTAAAATGCAGAAGGATAGTGCAAAAAAAATCTGTAAGAAAATACGAATTGAGGAAAGCTGTATTAACTTTTTCACTTGTTTAGCATTTTGTTTTGCTGGGTGTCTTTTGATCAATGGGAATGGGCAAGGTGAGTGAAGCGAGCCAGAGCGTAGCAAGGGAAATGGAGTGGGGCTATACCTAAAATGCAGAAGGATAGTGCAAAAAAAATCTGTAAGAAAATATGAATTGAGGAAAGCTGTATTAACTTTTTCACTTGTTTAGCATTTTGTTTTGCTGGGTGTCTTTTGATCAATGGGAATGGGCAAGGTGAGCGAGCCAGAGCGTAGCAAGGGAAATGGAGTGGGGCTATACCTAAAATGCAGAAGGATAGTGCAAAAAAAATCTGTAAGAAAATATGAATTGAGGAAAGCTGTATTAACTTTTTCACTTGTTTAGCATTTTGTTTTGCTGGGTGTCTTTTGATCAATGGGAATCGGCAAGGTGAGTGAAGCGAGCCAGAGCGTAGCAAGGGAAATGGAGTGGGGCTATACCTAAAATGCAGAAGGATAGTGCAAAAAAAATCTGTAAGAAAATATGAATTGAGGAAACCTTTACTATCTTTTCACTTGTTTAGCATTTTGTTTTGCTGGGTGTCTTTTGATCAATGGGAATGAGCAAGGTGAACAAAGTGAGCCAGAGCATAGCAAGGGAAATGGAGTGGGGTTATACCTAAAATGCAGAAGGATAGTGCAAAAAAAAATCTGTAAGAAAATATGAATTGAGGAAAGCTGTATTAACTTTTTCACTTGTTTAGCATTTTGTTTTGCTGGGTGTCTTTTGATCAATGGGAATGGGCAAGGTGAGCGAAACAAGCCAGAGCGTAGCAAGGGAAATGGAGTGGGGTTATACCTAAAATGCAGAAGGATAGTGCAAAAAAAAATGTGTAAGAAAATACGAATTGAGGAAACCTTTACTAACTTTTTCACTTGTTTAGCATTTTGTTTTGCTGGGTGTCTTTTGATCAATGGGAATGGGCAAGGTGAGCGAAGTGAGCCAGAGCGTAGCAAGGGAAATGGAGTGGGGCTATACCTAAAATGCAGAAGGATAGTGCAAAAAAAATCTGTAAGAAAATACGAATTGAGGAAAGCTGTATTAACTTTTTCACTTGTTTAGCATTTTGTTTTGCTGGGTGTCTTTTGATCAATGGGAATGGGCAAGGTGAGCAAAGCGAGCCAGAGCGTAGCAAGGGAAATGGAGTGGGGCTATACCTAAAATGCAGAAGGATAGTGCAAAAAAATCTGTAAGAAAATATGAATTGAGGAAAGCTGTATTAACTTTTTCACTTGTTTAGCATTTTGTTTTGCTGGGTGTCTTTTGATCAATGGGAATGGGCAAGGTGAGCGAAGAGAGCGTAACAAGGGAAATGGAGTGGGGCTATACCTAAAATGCAGAAGGATAGTGCAAAAAAAATCTGTAAGAAAATACGAATTGAGGAAAGCTGTATTAACTTTTCACTTGTTTAGCATTTTGTTTTGCTGGGTGTCTTTTGATCAATGGGAATGGGCAAGGTGAGTGAAGCGAGCCAGAGCGTAGCAAGGGAAATGGAGTGGGGCTATACCTAAAATGCAGAAGGATAGTGCAAAAAAAAATCTGTAAGAAAATACGAATTGAGGAAAGCTGTATTAACTTTTTCACTTGTTTAGCATTTTGTTTTGCTGGGTGTCTTTTGATCAATGGGAATGGGCAAGGTGAGTGAAGCGAGCCAGAGCGTAGCAAGGGAAATGGAGTGGGGCTATACCTAAAATGCAGAAGGATAGTGCAAAAAAAAATCTGTAAGAAAATATGAATTGAGGAAAGCTGTATTAACTTTTTCACTTGTTTAGCATTTTGTTTTGCTGGGTGTCTTTTGATCAATGGGAATGGGCAAGGTGAGTGAAGCGAGCCAGAGCGTAGCAAGGGAAATGGAGTGGGGCTATACCTAAAATGCAGAAGGATAGTGCAAAAAAATCTGTAAGAAAATACGAATTGAGGAAAGCTGTATTAACTTTTTCACTTGTTTAGCATTTTGTTTTGCTGGGTGTCTTTTGATCAATGGGAATGGGCAAGGTGAGCGAGCCAGAGCGTAGCAAGGGAAATGGAGTGGGGCTATACCTAAAATGCAGAAGGATAGTGCAAAAAAATCTGTAAGAAAATATGAATTGAGGAAAGCTGTATTAACTTTTTCACTTGTTTAGCATTTTGTTTTGCTGGGTGTCTTTTGATCAATGGGAATGGGCAAGGTGAGCGAGCCAGAGCGTAGCAAGGGAAATGGAGTGGGGCTATACCTAAAATGCAGAAGGATAGTGCAAAAAAAAATCTGTAAGAAAATATGAATTGAGGAAAGCTGTATTAACTTTTTCACTTGTTTAGCATTTTGTTTTGCTGGGTGTCTTTTGATCAATGGGAATGGGCAAGGTGAGCGAAGCGAGCCAGAGCGTAGCAAGGGAAATGGAGTGGGGCTATACCTAAAATGCAGAAGGATAGTGCAAAAAAAAATCTGTAAGAAAATACGAATTGAGGAAAGCTGTATTAACTTTTTCACTTGTTTAGCATTTTGTTTTGCTGGGTGTCTTTTGATCAATGGGAATGGGCAAGGTGAGTGAAGCGAGCCAGAGCGTAGCAAGGGAAATGGAGTGGGGCTATACCTAAAATGCAGAAGGATAGTGCAAAAAAAAATCTGTAAGAAAATACGAATTGAGGAAAGCTGTATTAACTTTTCACTTGTTTAGCATTTTGTTTTGCTGGGTGTCTTTTGATCAATGGGAATGGGCAAGGTGAGCAAAGCGAGCGAGCCAGAGCGTAGCAAGGGAAATGGAGTGGGGCTATACCTAAAATGCAGAAGGATAGTGCAAAAAAAATCTGTAAGAAAATATGAATTGAGGAAAGCTGTATTAACTTTTTCACTTGTTTAGCATTTTGTTTTGCTGGGTGTCTTTTGATCAATGGGAATGGGCAAGGTGAGCAAAGCGAGCCAGAGCGTAGCAAGGGAAATGCAGTGGAGCTATACCTAAAATGCAGAAGGATAGTGCAAAAAAAAAATCTGTAAGAAAATATGAATTGAGGAAAGCTGTATTAACTTTTTCACTTGTTTAGCATTTTGTTTTGCTGGGTGTCTTTTGATCAATGGGAATGGGCAAGGTGAGTGAAGCGAGCCAGAGCGTAGCAAGGGAAATGGAGTGGGGCTATACCTAAAATGCAGAAGGATAGTGCAAAAAAAATCTGTAAGAAAATATGAATTGAGGAAAGCTGTATTAACTTTTTCACTTGTTTAGCATTTTGTTTTGCTGGGTGTCTTTTGATCAATGGGAATGGGCAAGGTGAGTGAAGCGAGCCAGAGCGTAGCAAGGGAAATGGAGTGGGGCTATACCTAAAATGCAGAAGGATAGTGCAAAAAAAAATCTGTAAGAAAATACGAATTGAGGAAAGCTGTATTAACTTTTTCACTTGTTTAGCATTTTGTTTTGCTGGGTGTCTTTTGATCAATGGGAATGGGCAAGGTGAGCAAAGCGAGCCAGAGCGTAGCAAGGGAAATGGAGTGGGGCTATACCTAAAATGCAGAAGGATAGTGCAAAAAAAATCTGTAAGAAAATACGAATTGAGGAAAGCTGTATTAACTTTTTCACTTGTTTAGCATTTTGTTTTGCTGGGTGTCTTTTGATCAATGGGAATGGGCAAGGTGAGCAAAGCGAGCCAGAGCGTAGCAAGGGAAATGGAGTGGGGCTATACCTAAAATGCAGAAGGATAGTGCAAAAAAAAATCTGTAAGAAAATATGAATTGAGGAAAGCTGTATTAACTTTTTCACTTGTTTAGCATTTTGT
>NC_056735.1:1113878167-1113998565 GCF_019279795.1 Protopterus annectens | reverse complement strand
GAAAAATAAAAAATAGAAAACATTTTTTTTTTTTTACATTTTTTTTTTTTTGGGGGCGACAATGGGGGGGGAAGGTGGGGCCCCAAAATAAAAAAAGGGGGAAAATACAGAAGGATAGTGCAAAAAAAATCTGTAAGAAAATATGAATTGAGGAAAGCTGTATTAACTTTTTCACTTGTTTAGCATTTTGTTTTGCTGGGTGTCTTTTGATCAATGGGAATGGGCAAGGTGAGCGAAGCGAGCCAGAGTAACAAGGGAAATGGAATGGGGCTATACCTAAAATGCAGAAGGATAGTGAAAAAAAATCTGTAAGAAAATACGAATTGAGGAAAGCTGTATTAACTTTTTCACTTGTTTAGCATTTTGTTTTGCTGGGTGTCTTTTGATCAATGGGAATGGGCAAGGTGAGCAAAGCGAGCCAGAGCGTAGCAAGGGAAATGGAGTGGGGCTATACCTAAAATGCAGAAGGATAGTGCAAAAAAAATCTGTAAGAAAATACGAATTGAGGAAAGCTGTATTAACTTTTTCACTTGTTTAGCATTTTGTTTTGCTGGGTGTCTTTTGATCAATGGGAATGGGCAAGGTGAGCAAAGCCAGCCAGAGCAAGGGAAATGGAGTGGGGCTATACCTAAAATGCAGAAGGATAGTGCAAAAAAAAATCTGTAAGAAAATACGAATTGAGGAAAGCTGTATTAACTTTTTCACTTGTTTAGCATTTTGTTTTGCTGGGTGTCTTTTGATCAATGGGAATGGGCAAGGTGAGCGAAGCGAGCCAGAGCGTAGCAAGGGAAATGGAGTGGGGCTATACCTAAAATGCAGAAGGATAGTGCAAAAAAATCTGTAAGAAAATATGAATTGAGGAAAGCTGTATTAACTTTTTCACTTGTTTAGCATTTTGTTTTGCTGGGTGTCTTTTGATCAATGGGAATGGGCAAGGTGAGCAAAGCGAGCCAGAGCGTAGCAAGGGAAATGGAGTGGGGCTATACCTAAAATGCAGAAGGATAGTGCAAAAAAAATCTGTAAGAAAATACGAATTGAGGAAAGCTGTATTAACTTTTTCACTTGTTTAGCATTTTGTTTTGCTGGGTGTCTTTTGATCAATGGGAATGGGCAAGGTGAGCGAAGCGAGCCAGAGCGTAGCAAGGGAAATGGAGGTGGGCTATACCTAAAATGCAGAAGGATAGTGCAAAAAAAATCTGTAAGAAAATACGAATTGAGGAAAGCTGTATTAACTTTTTCACTTGTTTAGCATTTTGTTTTGCTGGGTGTCTTTTGATCAATGGGAATGGGCAAGGTGAGCAAAGCGAGCCAGAGCGTAGCAAGGGAAATGGAGTGGGGCTATACCTAAAATGCAGAAGGATAGTGCAAAAAAATCTGTAAGAAAATACGAATTGAGGAAAGCTGTATTAACTTTTTCACTTGTTTAGCATTTTGTTTTGCTGGGTGTCTTTGATCAATGGGAATGGGCAAGGTGAGCAAAGCGAGCCAGAGCGTAGCAAGGGAAATGGAGTGGGGCTATACCTAAAATGCAGAAGGATAGTGCAAAAAAAATCTGTAAGAAAATATGAATTGAGGAAAGCTGTATTAACTTTTTCACTTGTTTAGCATTTTGTTTTGCTGGGTGTCTTTTGATCAATGGGAATGGGCAAGGTGAGCAAAGCGAGCCAGAGCGTAGCAAGGGAAATGGAGTGGGGCTATACCTAAAATGCAGAAGGATAGTGCAAAAAAAATCTGTAAGAAAATACGAATTGAGGAAAGCTGTATTAACTTTTTCACTTGTTTAGCATTTTGTTTTGCTGGGTGTCTTTTGATCAATGGGAATGGGCAAGGTGAGCGAAGCGAGCCAGAGCGTAGCAAGGGAAATGGAGTGGGGCTATACCTAAAATGCAGAAGGATAGTGCAAAAAAATCTGTAAGAAAATACGAATTGAGGAAAGCTGTATTAACTTTTTCACTTGTTTAGCATTTTGTTTTGCTGGGTGTCTTTTGATCAATGGGAATGGGCAAGGTGAGCAAAGCGAGCCAGAGCGTAGCAAGGGAAATGGAGTGGGGCTATACCTAAAATGCAGAAGGATAGTGCAAAAAAATCTGTAAGAAAGTATGAATTGAGGAAAGCTGTATTAACTTTTCACTTGTTTAGCATTTTGTTTTGCTGGGTGTCTTTTGATCAATGGGAATGGGCAAGGTGAGCGAAGCGAGCCAGAGTAGCAAGGGAAATGGAGTGGGGCTATACCTAAAATGCAGAAGGATAGTGCAAAAAAATCTGTAAGAAAATACGAATTGAGGAAAGCTGTATTAACTTTTTCACTTGTTTAGCATTTTGTTTTGCTGGGTGTCTTTTGATCAATGGGAATGGGCAAGGTGAGCGAAGCCAGAGCGTAGCAAGGGAAATGGAGTGGGGCTATACCTAAAATGCAGAAGGATAGTGCAAAAAAAATCTGTAAGAAAATATGAATTGAGGAAAGCTGTATTAACTTTTTCACTTGTTTAGCATTTTGTTTTGCTGGGTGTCTTTTGATCAATGGGAATGGGCAAGGTGAGCGAAGCGAGCCAGAGCGTAGCAAGGGAAATGGAGTGGGGCTATACCTAAAATGCAGAAGGATAGTGCAAAAAAATCTGTAAGAAAATACGAATTGAGGAAAGCTGTATTAACTTTTTCACTTGTTTAGCATTTTGTTTTGCTGGGTGTCTTTTGATCAATGGGAATGGGCAAGGTGAGCGAAACAAGCCAGAGCGTAGCAAGGGAAATGGAGTGGGGCTATACCTAAAATGCAGAAGGATAGTGCAAAAAAAAAATCTGTAAGAAAATACAAATTGAGGAAAGCTGTATTAACTTTTTCACTTGTTTAGCATTTTGTTTTGCTGGGTGTCTTTTGATCAATGGGAATGGGCAAGGTGAGCGAAGCCAGAGCGTAGCAAGGAAATGGAGTGGGGCTATACCTAAAATGCAGAAGGATAGTGCAAAAAAATCTGTAAGAAAATACGAATTGAGGAAAGCTGTATTAACTTTTTCACTTGTTTAGCATTTTGTTTTGCTGGGTGTCTTTTGATCAATGGGAATGGGCAAGGTGAGCGAAGCGAGCCAGAGCGTAGCAAGGGAAATGGAGTGGGGCTATACCTAAAATGCAGAAGGATAGTGCAAAAAAAAATCTGTAAGAAAATACGAATTGAGGAAAGCTGTATTAACTTTTTCACTTGTTTAGCATTTTGTTTTGCTGGGTGTCTTTTGATCAATGGGAATGGGCAAGGTGAGCGAAGCGAGCCAGAGCGTAAGGGAAATGGAGTGGGGCTATACCTAAAATGCAGAAGGATAGTGCAAAAAAAAATCTGTAAGAAAATATGAATTGAGGAAAGCTGTATTAACTTTTTCACTTGTTTAGCATTTTGTTTTGCTGGGTGTCTTTTGATCAATGGGAATGGGCAAGGTGAGCAAAGTGAGCCAGAGCGTAGCAAGGGAAATGGAGTGGGGCTATACCTAAAATGCAGAAGGATAGTGCAAAAAAAAATCTGTAAGAAAATACGAATTGAGGAAAGCTGTATTAACTTTTTCACTTGTTTAGCATTTTGTTTTGCTGGGTGTCTTTTGATCAATGGGAATGGGCAAGGTGAGCGAAGCGAGCCAGAGCGTAGCAAGGGAAATGGAGTGGGGCTATACCTAAAATGCAGAAGGATAGTGCAAAAAAATCTGTAAGAAAATATGAATTGAGGAAAGCTGTATTAACTTTTTCACTTGTTTAGCATTTTGTTTTGCTGGGTGTCTTTTGATCAATGGGAATGGGCAAGGTGAGCGAGCCAGAGCGTAGCAAGGGAAATGGAGTGGGGCTATACCTAAAATGCAGAAGGATAGTGCAAAAAAAATCTGTAAGAAAATATGAATTGAGGAAAGCTGTATTAACTTTTTCACTTGTTTAGCATTTTGTTTTGCTGGGTGTCTTTTGATCAATGGGAATGGGCAAGGTGAGCGAAGCGAGCCAGAGCGTAGCAAGGGAAATGGAGTGGGGCTATACCTAAAATGCAGAAGGATAGTGCAAAAAAAATCTGTAAGAAAATACGAATTGAGGAAAGCTGTATTAACTTTTTCACTTGTTTAGCATTTTGTTTTGCTGGGTGTCTTTTGATCAATGGGAATGGGCAAGGTGAGCGAAGCGAGCCAGAGCGTAGCAAGGGAAATGGAGTGGGCTATACCTAAAATGCAGAAGGATAGTGCAAAAAAAATCTGTAAGAAAATATGAATTGAGGAAAGCTGTATTAACTTTTTCACTTGTTTAGCATTTTGTTTTGCTGGGTGTCTTTTGATCAATGGGAATGGGCGAGGTGAGCATAGCAAGCCAGAGCATAGCAAGGGAAATGGAGTGGGGCTATACCTAAAATGCAGAAGGATAGTGCAAAAAAATCTGTAAGAAAGTACGAATTGAGTAAAGCTGTATTAACTTTTTCACTTGTTTAGCATTTTGTTTTGCTGGGTGTCTTTTGATCAATGGGAATGGGCAAGGTGAGCAAAGTGAGCCAGAGCGTAGCAAGGGAAATGGAGTGGGGCTATACCTAAAATGCAGAAGGATAGTGCAAAAAAATCTGTAAGAAAATACGAATTGAGGAAAGCTGTATTAACTTTTTCACTTGTTTAGCATTTTGTTTTGCTGGGTGTCTTTTGATCAATGGGAATGGGCAAGGTGAGCGAAGCAAGCCAGAGCGTAGCAAGGGAAATGGAGTGGGGCTATACCTAAAATGCAGAAGGATAGTGCAAAAAAAATCTGTAAGAAAATACGAATTGAGGAAAGCTGTATTAACTTTTCACTTGTTTAGCATTTTGTTTTGCTGGGTGTCTTTTGATCAATGGGAATGGGCAAGGTGAGCAAAGCGAGCCAGAGCGTAGCAAGGGAAATGGAGTGGGGCTATACCTAAAATGCAGAAGGATAGTGCAAAAAAAATCTGTAAGAAAATATGAATTGAGGAAAGCTGTATTAACTTTTTCACTTGTTTAGCATTTTGTTTTGCTGGGTGTCTTTTGATCAATGGGAATGGGCAAGGTGAGCAAAGTGAGCCAGAGCGTAGCAAGGGAAATGGAGTGGGGCTATACCTAAAATGCAGAAGGATAGTGCAAAAAAAATCTGTAAGAAAATACAAATTGAGGAAAGCTGTATTAACTTTTTCACTTGTTTAGCATTTTGTTTTGCTGGGTGTCTTTTGATCAATGGGAATGGGCAAGGTGAGCAAAGTGAGCCAGAGCGTAGCAAGGGAAATGGAGTGGGGCTATACCTAAAATGCAGAAGGATAGTGCAAAAAAATCTGTAAGAAAATACGAATTGAGGAAAGCTGTATTAACTTTTTCACTTGTTTAGCATTTTGTTTTGCTGGGTGTCTTTTGATCAATGGGAATGGGCAAGGTGAGCGAAGCGAGCCAGAGCATAGCAAGGGAAATGGAGTGGGGCTATACCTAAAATGCAGAAGGATAGTGCAAAAAAATCTGTAAGAAAATACGAATTGAGGAAAGCTGTATTAACTTTTTCACTTGTTTAGCATTTTGTTTTGCTGGGTGTCTTTTGATCAATGGGAATGGGCAAGGTGAGCGAAGCAAGCCAGAGCGTAGCAAGGGAAATGGAGTGGGGCTATACCTAAAATGCAGAAGGATAGTGCAAAAAAAATCTGTAAGAAAATACGAATTGAGGAAAGCTGTATTAACTTTTTCACTTGTTTAGCATTTTGTTTTGCTGGGTGTCTTTTGATCAATGGGAATGGGCAAGGTGAGCGAAGCGAGCCAGAGCGTAGCAAGGGAAATGGAGTGGGGCTATACCTAAAATGCAGAAGGATAGTGCAAAAAAAAATCTGTAAGAAAATATGAATTGAGGAAAGCTGTATTAACTTTTTCACTTGTTTAGCATTTTGTTTTGCTGGGTGTCTTTTGATCAATGGGAATGGGCAAGGTGAGCGAGCCAGAGCGTAGCAAGGGAAATGGAGTGGGGCTATACCTAAAATGCAGAAGGATAGTGCAAAAAAAATCTGTAAGAAAATACGAATTGAGGAAAGCTGTATTAACTTTTTCACTTGTTTAGCATTTTGTTTTGCTGGGTGTCTTTTGATCAATGGGAATGGGCAAGGTGAGCTAAGCGAGCCAAAGCGTAAAAGGGAAATGGAGTGGGGCTCTACCTAAAATGCAGAAGGATACTGCAAAAAAAATCTGTAAGAAAATATGAATTGAGGAAAGCTGTATTAACTTTTTCACTTGTTTAGCATTTTGTTTAGCTGGGTGTCTTTTGATCAATGGGAATGGGCAAGGTGAGTGAAGCGAGTCAGAGTGTAGCAAGGGAAATGGAGTGGGGCTATACCTAAAATGCAGAAGGATAGTGCAAAAAAAAATCTGTAAGAAAATATGAATTGAGGAAAGCTGTATTAACTTTTTCACTTGTTTAGCATTTTGTTTTGCTGGGTGTCTTTTTATCAATGGGAATGGGCAAGGTGAGCGAAGCGAGCCAGAGCGTAGCAAGGGAAATGGAGTGGGGCTGTACCTAGAATGCAGAAGGATAGTGCAAAAAAAATCTGTAAGAAAATACGAATTGAGGAAAGCTGTATTAACTTTTTCACTTGTTTAGCATTTTGTTTTGCTGGGTGTCTTTTGATCAATGGGAATGGGCAGATGCAGTGGGGGGTATGTCAAGTACAGTATTTCCAAGATTACAATTTTAAGATGGGGATGGGTAGGGTATACATGCACCAAGTCAGGAAGTAGAAAAAAACAGCAAGGCAGTCATGATGGAGTGCTCACCACTGCTAGTTGGGTTTACAGTGCCTATAGTTTTATCTTTATAATTTACTGTTCAAATTACTGTAGCTGTTGTTTTCATTCACATACTTTGTTCAATATCTAATTGAAGCTGTGAGTTGGGTGCCGACTGGAATGAGGAGCATTCTTGGTAATGGCTAGGTCAGGAAACAATTGCTGGTTTAGTTTTCAGCTATATTATAAGTGGTTGAGGGAAAAAAAATCTAGAACGAGAGAAGGACAAGAAGAGAAAAGAAAAAAAAAAACTATAAGGTAATGCAGTAAGTAATTAGACCATCGGTCAGTTTTCAAAAGCGCTTTGGGAACCGCATACAGTTTAATTTGCTCAGACAACTCTTCCCTTGCTTTAATATTCACATATGCACACACAGCAACTATTCTAAGTGGTAACATCTACAACTGATATGCCCCCTGCCTTAACAACCACATGATCAAGAATTTTTATAGTATGGAGCATCTTTTCACCCTCAAATTCCACACTAAGGTTTTCCCATAATCTTTCAAACCATTCACTCTTTTTTCTATTAACACACCTTACATCCATTAAACAAAATATATCTGCTTCCACCTTACTACACCATTGATATACTGTAATCCTTCAAACATCATTAACTAAACTATTCGCATTAAGGAATACTATTCCAAAATTATTCAGTACTTTTTTACTTCCTCTTAATGCCTTTCCTTTAATCATTTCCTGCCTCTTATCCTTCTCCCAACTGATTTTCTTCACTTAATTTGTTGCCTTCTTCTATTATTTCCCTGCTTACTATATTCACTATTATGACTCCCTTCATCTTTATAAAATGGTATAACCACTTCTTGAGTTCTCATCACACCTTTTTTGGTTGCTTATTTCTTTCATTTTTTTCTTCTAATATTCTTTTTTTTTAGAATCCACTCACTGCTCCTTATCAGAAAATGCTCATCATATTGATCACTGCTGCAGTAGCCTAAGTTACAGGGGTTATATCCTGCATAGAATTAACAGCCAGCCAGCTTCCAAGACACTTTCCACATACCCAAAACAGTAGACAGCTTGATCAAAATTGACTAAAAGACAGGTTTGGGTGCCATGCTATTCAGAGCTTTCCTGCCATCAAAGCGATTGCTCCTTTACTGGCTTTCAAGGAGAGATAGCTAATTCTGTTCCATTGCTGGGCAGATACGTTCTCTTTGGGAAAACCCTTGCACATTTACTTTTTTGTTGTTTGAAGTTATTTTCCTGAATAGGAAAGTACTTTTGAGGGAAATGTGTTTTTATTGTCAACGTTGTGATTTATGTGTACTTTTAAACAGAAGTGCATTTTTACCTAACAGTTTGAAAAGTTGCGTAAAGCTCTTTAAAATAACTTTTTCTGTGTAGAAATTGTGTTCAATGTACCTTTTGGATCTGGGAAGGTGCATTAAAGTGCTTCTTACTGTGATTTTTTTTTTAGTGCAGAAAGTTACTTTTAGCTATTTTCTAATTTTACTAACTAGTGCTGATTAACTTTTCCAGGAAAGAAGCACAATTTTCATTCAGTCATGGCCAAAGCAGCAGTCCTTCATTCTTCCAGATTTTGAATCTGCAGAGGAATGTGATGGGACAGATATAAGCTTTCCTCCTCATATTTCTGAATTAGATTCTGAGGAGAGTATGGTATCTGAATCTCCCTGTTAGGGATTCTCCTTCTCTGAGACTACTTTCAGAATGTGCCAGTGTTTGCAGTGGGAAGACACTAACATTTCTTGGTGCATCTGAACACACTATGAGTTTTTACAACTGGAACTCCCAGAACCTTCACCCACCCCTCCAGCATTGGGAAGGTGTTTATCACAGCCTGTGGTTTTCCTGACAGACAGCCTACTGCACATATGAAAGAAGATAGAATGTACAAAGTTTATCAGTCTTTCAAGATTTTATACACTCAGCAGCTATAGCTATAGTTAACCCAGCTGCTGCCAAACATTTTGTTAATTTTAATCCTACCTCTTCTGAGTAGAATCTTAAAGCTATTAATATATGTGGGGGAAAGGTGTGTGCTTCTGCAACTTTGGGTTTTAGAATTATAAATGTCAGGCTGATATGCTGAAGTTTATCTGATGAACTGTGAAAGTATGAGGAATGTTTCATCTGCAATTCCTACTTCAGAGTAAAAAAAATCTGCATGGTTTAATTTCTGCAATTTCTTGGGTCACTACTCATTGTTTAAAATGTGTTTATGACTCTGTAGATACTACATCCAGGGCTGTTGCTACTGGTACTGTGTTGAGGAGGTTTGTCTGGCTACATTCCAAAAACCTTCCAACATATTTAAAAAAAACATGAAATTTTAAATTCAACTTTGGATCAAGATTTAATTTTTGGACATTTTCTACAGGGGTTATCAACAATGTGAGGATAGAGACAAGCTGATTCAGGAAAGCTCAGATTTTTCAGCCTTCCTTCTCTAAATTTTCCAAGGGATTTTCTGCTCCCTCATTCAGTTTTGCAAGAAACAATATAAACAGGATACTGGTAAGCAGACTTTAAAAAACAATGGCAGGAAGGTTCCAAAAAAGAAATCTGGAACCCCCCCAAAAAACAAACAAACAAAGGACAGTCAAATATAGCGGAATGACTATTTAAGGGATCTTGCTCCGTTACCCCTACCCCAGCCTGGTGGTCCCCTTATCCCTTCCAGAAAGTATGAATCTTTATTGCTCTCTTTGGCAACAGAGTTTTGCACAAATGAGTTCTGGTACTGATCCAGCAAGGAAAATATTACTCCCTTCCAGGGAACTCCACCAAGTTCAAAATGCTCTTAGTTTACATATTCTTATCCCTTCATCCTCATTTGAGATTTCTAGTAAGCCTTAGATTTAAAATTTCATACCATCACATTCATATTCATCCATATTTCAGGGGTTTCTTAAGGTTTTTTTAGGTCTGCACCATATTATCAGTTCTCTGCCTAACCCTTTCAGCTATCTACTGCTTCAAGCATGTTTTCAAATTGTCTAGCCTCTGTCATAGCCCATTGCAGGCTGCAGTTTATCCACATTTTCCACTTTGACTCCATCACACAGGATTGTGTTCCTGAGGTGCTAGAAACAAAGAGCTTTTTTCTCACACAGGGAAAAAATAGATCAATATATCAATTCCAGAAATTTTCCACTCAGATTTTAGTCATGGCAAAATAATGCCTCAGGATTTTGGGTTTCATGGCATCCATGATTTCTCATGATACCTCTTGCAAAATCCAAATGAAAAAGATAAAATGGTATCTCAAGTCTGTTTGATCCCTGCACCAACATCCACTAACTTTTCAAATTCCATTTCTGGGAATTGTGTAAACAGAAATCACTTGGTGGCGACATCAAATATCCCTAAATGTAGGTCACCCCTTCTCTGCTCCTGCTCCAAAGCAGTCAGTTACCACAGATGTCTCAGACTTTGCTTGAGGAGCAGTATCAAAGGAGATAAAAGTGCAATTATCTGGGACAACAAAGATAGCTCAAAGCACATAAACATTAAAGAGATTCTAGTTCTTATCAAGACTGACATTTTCTGAATTATCTGTGGTCACGGACTTCTTCAAGTTGTTACAGACAATACCACAGTTATGTGGTACATAAACAGTCAAGGGGGATCCAGATCTTAACCCCTATACAGACTAGCCATGTTAGCATGGGATGTAGCTTTACATCGCAATCTCACTTTACAGGCATCTTGCATTCCATCAGAGCAAAACTGAGTGACAGACAAACCACCTCAGGAAGGCCTTTTTGCCTCAGCTCTTAATGATCAGCTGTCAACATTCTGCTCCATGTAAGATGTCCTGGAAGACAGTTACCTTTTTTTTCCTTTGATAGGAATTCTACAGTATGTTTTCTCACCCTTTCCACTAATATCCAGGGTACTAATGAAGATTCAGAAGGAATCCCCAAAGATCACTGTGGTGCCTCCTTTCTGGATCAGGAAACAGTGGATGCTCAGCATATTGATCACTGCTGCAGTAGTCTTAGCTATATAGGTTATATCCTGAGCCACCTAAAAAGACAGGTTTAAGTGCCAAGCCCTTCAAAGATTTCCTACCACCAAAGAGAAAACTCCTCTGTGGGCTTTCTAGAATCAACAATCACCTCGTACTGTTCCATTGCTGGTCAGATAATTTCCTTTTGGGAAAAAAGCTTTCCATATTTAAATATTTATTGTTTAATTGTAGTTCCTTGGTCGGGGAAGTTATTTTTCTTCTAGGAGTTTGTGTTTTAATGGACTATCTCAAGACTTAACTGTAGTTTTAAACTGGAACACGCTTTTTCCAGTCAGTTTAAAAATTGTTAAAAGCAGCTGAAAATATATTTTTTCCCTTTGGAAAATCAAGTTTATTTTACATTTTGGGTATGGCAAAATGTATTAAAGAGCTTGACCGTGGAATACGGTACTGGTCCCATGGCTGACCTTTCTTCCAGCCACAAAAATAAAAAGTTAAACAAACAGCCTTTGCCACCACATCAGGGTAGCAATTTGTTTCAGACACAGGTGAGTGGCTGCTGCAGCCAATGCTGGTTCCTCAGACTACTCATCCTTTTCTCCAGACCCCTCTGGTGTAGCACCTACAGCCACTATGGGCTGGGGGTTATCTATGGCCTTTGTAACTGTTGGGGTCCCCTCAATGGGCAAGGGAGAGCTACTCTTGTTAGTCCTGGGAGAGGAAGCAGGGAAATCTTCCCTGTTTTAATCAGAATGTTGTGCCCATCCCTGGGGAAGCTGCTACTGGGATTAGCAACACTGTTGGACTCATTTTTTCCCATCAAAATGAAACAAAATCTAAATATGTATCTGCTCCTTCTCACACTTCCCTTGACAGGACTAGTTTACTAGATCTGGCTCACGGTCTAATTCAGGCTACTGATCCTTCTTCTAAGGTGGTTAATGGTAAAAGAAAAAGGGATGCCTCTTTTTACGAAGACACTCAAGACCAGACAGGAGGATACAGGGACAGATGCATGGTTTTCTCCTCAAGCTCCCCCCATGGGAGTTTTTTTTCTCTGAGTCTATTTCCAGAATGTGCTAGTGCTCCCTGAGAAAATATTGAGGTTTCACAGTCCCATAGAAAATACTGCAAGCTGTTAGAATGGAATTTTCAGAACCTTCACCCAAGGGTGCCCGCAGGCAGGTGCAATGGGGTGCACTTGCACCCCCCTGGAATCGGATGGCCAGGCGATTAATTTACTTCTAATTAAAAAAAAAAAGGGCGTTCTTCTTTAAGAACTCCCTTTGCGTCCGGTTGTACAAATGGAGGTGCTTGCGATCTGTTTTCATCTTTTCCATACGTGCGGATGGTTTATGTCTTTACCTTCCGCATTCGCACGTAAAATTTGAATTCTAGATGGGCGCCAGCAGAGATGCCGTGTTGTGTCCAGGAAGAGGGTATTGCCATTAAAATCGGAGCAAGCTGTTTCAGGAGAAGAGAGGGATTCCACAAAGGTAGGAGGTAGTGCCGTTTAAGTAGTAGAGAGGGATTCCACAAATGTGCGTGTTTGCAATTGCGTGTGTGTGTGTGTGTGTGTGTGTGTGTGTGTGTGTGTGTGTGTGTGTGTGTGTGTGTGTGTGTGTGTGTGTATAATGTTACAAACAGGAGATTCAGTGCCTGTTAGCCTGGCTTGAGATGTGCACCAGATAGGCTTCGCTTCTCAGTCTCTTTCCCTCTCTCTCAAGGGAGTTCAAGAAATGAGCAGCAAATTTCCTCTCCCCCAGTTCCTTTTTCTGACCTTTTCAAATTTCAAGAAAATAAAAAATATGCAAGATAAAGATCAGAGATGATGTAACTGCTAAATACCAGAATTCTCATCAAAAACATTCTTGTTGTATAAGAAGGTTTGATTCTGTCACCGTCCATTTGCCTGTTATGTGCTTCTGAGCAAGTCACTTACCCAGACAGTGCTCTGGAGTTGCCTGTGAAAAGGGGCACTTGAGTCCAATGGGTTTACTTGCTTAACAAATAAATGAAAACTGTGACATAGAAGCTTCCTTGTACATGGAGAGTATTAATATCTGTGCTATTACTGAAATTTGATTTACATATCTAGAATTCATATAAAAATTTCAGAATATTCCTCCTTTCATTGCTGCAGAGCCATTGGGATAGGTGGTGGCATTTCAGTCCTTGTGAAAGAACATATAAAACTAGAAGCTAGTCACTGTAAAAGAACACCTAAAAACAGAAGCCAAGTATAAAACCCAAGAAAAGGGGAGGAATCCATAGACAAGTGCTGCATGGCGGAGTAGTGCTAATTTTCTATGGGTGCATGGTCTAAACTCTTCCCTGTGTCTTACTTTCATTAGTACTTAACTTCTACCCTTATACACTCAAAGTAAAACTAATATATTTTATGCCTTTTGTAGAATTAAATCTGCTCTGCCAGTAATGCTCATCTCAAAACTAGAATTTTAGACTGAACTTCTATAATATGCTGTTAATTGCTATCAATCTGCATGACAAACTGTATTCTGTCTACAGATATATGTATGCTTATGTTAACTGTAAAATACTACTAATGTTTGAATTTTTATTAGAGCCTATATAATATTTAGATATAACTGTTAAATCCTTTATGTTAGCATTGTTTTTGGAGCTTTTCTTCCAGGGTCTCCACTGAAAATGGGTTCCTGACTCAGTCGGACCTTCCCAGTCACCAAATGTCAGTAAGTAAATAAATAAACAGCCACATAACTAATCATATGTGTTAGACGCTGAACAGCTTTGTAAGTCTTAAGTAAAAGGCTTCATAATTAAAAAGACGTGTTATGTTAATGTGAGGAATGGTACTTGGCTGCTTGGAATCTGATCAGCTTTACAACAGATGTATGACAGATATGATATATGACACAAGGAAGGCAGGCTAATGTGGCGAAATTAATGCACGCTAACATGTGCATTGTAGCACAATATAGATGCATGTCATCCTCATCTGGTACAAGAAGGGCAGCATAGCAGCTATCAGGTACGACACTGCAGGTACAGCAAAAAGTCGATCCTGCTCATCTTATAAATGGAGAAGAAATGGGATAGATAGGAAAGTAATAAAAGGGAGAACAGAAAGCAGTGACAGACACAAGGATTACCATAAGGCATGAAAGAGGATTGGAGAAAGAAGGATGATTCATTAATTATGTATGTATACATGTATTCATGCATTCATTCTTAGAAAGAGCCCTTTTTCATATATAGGAAATTAGTGTATCAGATGAAACAGAGAAAGAAGAGCAGACAGCAGGGTCAGGTAGACCAATGTAAACAGACCTAGACAGAAATACAGACACTTGCAGTGGAAAAAACAAAAGGTAGGGAGGACAGCAGATAAGCACAGACATATAGGGAATGTACAGGGGATGGACAAGCGATAGTGGTCAAGGCTGGAAAATTTAAAAGGAATGTAGAAAGACACATGAGAGATGGAAAACACCAAGATGGGGATAGGGTAGCGTCCTTGCACAGTTGTATGCCAGGCATCACTCACTTGGGTGGATAATATTATAGGATCATAGGAAGTTACTAGGCTATTGGCTCTGAGGCCCTTATAAGTCCAGGCAAGAGTTTATCCCATGTTTAGACAAGTCAGCACCCAAAGCCCCTGTCCAGCAGAGACACAGGAAAAATCCTAGGGATGCATTTTGTGTTTCCCTTCTAGTTATCCAGGTTGCACTTATAAAGGGATAATGAGGTACTCTGCTTGACGTGGAGAGGGTGTCTATTCCACAAATGGGGGAGTCTCTGGAATACAAATCTGTCCCACCAACAAGTCCTATTGATGTCACAGACCAGGTTGAGGTCACGCATGCATGTTACTCGGGTGGAGTGGAGTTTGACTTGCGGATATGCAGCAGTCCCATCAAGGCAGGGTCTGAGATTACTTTGTATGCCAGACAGGGGTCACATCTGAGGAGTCTGTATGAAACTGAGTAGAGGGACAGGGCATTTAGCCTATCTGTGTTGAGGCCCTGGATTCTCTTGTTGAGGAACCTCTGTGTGGTCTCTCCAGCTGCTGCATGTGCTTTGTAAAGTACATGCCAAAGGGGGCATTGTACTCAGTAATTGGCCTTATAAGAAAAGAATACAGGGATGTTATGACCTCCTTGTCCCAGGATGAGATACTCTTACTTATGAGGTGGGCCATGTAGAAAGCTTTCCATGCAACGGAAGCAACATGGTGGTCAAAAGTCAGGTTGGTATCAACCTGGGTGCCCAAATCCCTCATGACTGATTGCATGCTTAGGACGTTGTTATTAATGTGATAATATGTTGTGACATCACTTTCCCCAAAGGGGATGATGATGCATTTTTTGGCATTCAGCCTGAGGCCATGTTTCTGGCACCAATCATTTGTTTGGGTGAGACCCTCTTGGAGGACATCCACATCACTTGGGGAATTGATAACCGCTCCCAGCTTGCAGTCATCAGCAAACATGGTCAGCCACAGCCCACTGGTTTTTGCCTGCATCTCAGAGAAGTATATCCCAAATAACAGATGCCCCAAGACCAATCCCCTGGGGTATGCTGCTCATTTCGGGTCTACTGCTTGAGGTGGCTTCCCCTATTTTGATTAGGTGGGTTCTATCAGTGAGCCAGTTTACTACCCATCAGGTAACATACGGAATGATGCCTAGTTGAGAGAGTTTATCTATTATGCTCGAGTGGGGAATAGTGTCAAAGGCTTTGGCCAGGTCAAGGTAGGTGGTGTGCACCATCTTCCTCTTGTCCAGTGCTTTGGTGGCTGTCTCAAAGTCAACCAGATTTAACAGACATGACCTCCCCTTGACAATGCCAAACTGTGTGGGGTCGAGTGTTTGGAGGTTGGCAATGTCCCTGTTAATGAGGTCCATGATAATCCATTCCATGGTCTTGCAGATCAGGCTAGTTAGGCTGTTGGGGCTATAATTTCCCGGATCAGTGGACACTCCACCTTTGTGTAAAGGGATGACAGTGGCAGTCCGCCACTCGGCTGGGACAAAGCCGGTACTCAGGCTTTGGTTGAATAGGGTGCCTAATGGTGCTGCAAGTTCATGCCTGAGTTCATGTAGAATGCAGCCGGGAATGTTTTCAGGTCCCATGGAGGCTGTATTTTTTGCCTTTGAGAGGGCAGTGAGGACATGTTCCCCTAGAGAAAAGGGGAGGGGGCAGGTACTGAGGATGTCCTGATTTACTGATAGGGGGACAGAGGGGTGAAGTTTTTGCTGAATCTGTCAGCCAGTAGGTTGGCTATATCTACAGCATTTGTGTATGTGGTGTCCTTGACCACCAGTTATGAACAGATGTGGGTGCTTCCTTTGAGATTGCGGACATATGTGAAAAAGGCCTTATGATTGTCTCTAGTAGATGTGGTCAATTTGGAGTCTAAGTTAGCTTTACAGGATTTCTCTAGTGCTCCTATTTGCTTGTTCAGGCTAAGGAGAGATTGTTTCCAATTGGGCACCTGCTCTTTCTTGGTCCTAGACTGCAATTTTTTCCTTTTGTTATATACTTTATTGCAGATGTCCACCAGACAGGTTTACTCTTCCTTGTGGAGGATTATTTTGTCCTGTTGGGTATTCCTGATTCCATGCGTCTATATAAATGCTCATATAGTACTTTGGTATAGATTTGGATATTGGTGCCAGTTCCTACAGAGGGGAAGGAGGGTGTGAAACTGTTTATACCATTCCTCAGGAGATTGTAATCAGTTTGGAGAAGTTTTTTTGTTTGACCCTAGCTAGAGGGGGTCAGGGGAGATGGTGACTTCGAAAGTGACTGCTTTATGGTTGGATCTTGCCAGGGAGGATGATACTGTAGGGGGTGCTGCAGTGGTTACTCATGTTGGTTAATACCAAGTCCAAGATATTATCACCTCTTGTTGGGGTATTGACTAGCTGTTCCAATGCATTTGCATTGATAAAACCGTGGAATCTCTGGGCATTTGTGTTCTGGCATGAGTAATTTTTCCAATCTATGGTTGGGTAGTTAAAGTCACCCAAAATCAGGGTAAAAGGTTGAATCATGATAGATTTGAAGAGGTGTAGATAGGTGGAGTGGGCATCTTGAGTCAAATTTGGGGGCTTGTAGCTAGCTATGATTTGAATAGGGGTCTTGTCAATGGTTAACTGCACCTGGAGTGTCTCCTGTGTGTCATACTTAATATATATATATATATATATATATATATATATATATATATATATATATATATATATATATATTGAAACTCCACTTCCTTTGGCTTTGCTGTCCACAGTTTGGGGTCTGAATGTATGATAGGTTGAGAAACCAGGTAAGGCTGGGTTGCTCTTCGCAGCTTTGAATCAGGTTTCTGTGACTGCACAGATGTCAGCATCTTCCAGGGTTAAGAATGCTTGCAATAAGTGCAGTTTCATGTTTAGACTCCTAGCATTTAGCAGCATGACCTTTAATTTGCATTTTGTTGAAATGTTTTATGTTGGTAGCATCAACCTCATGACTTTCCTAAAAAAGGCACTATAGGGGAGATAATGGCCTTTGCCAGAAGCCTGAAGCCCAAGTGGGACAGATGCAGGCCATCTCTAGCAAAGCATTGTGGTCTGTCAGTCATATATTCCTAGTCTGACAGGTACTGGATCCCCCTGGAATGACACCAGAAACTAAGCCAATTGTTAAAATCAATCATTTTCTGTTTGTATCGAGGCAACATTCTGGGTGATGGTAGAATGCTGCTTAAGGCTACGGTCATACCTGCCTGGGACACATATTCAGCGAGCTCAATCATGTCTCTCTTCAAATAGTCTAGGATGGTACATCTCAAGTCGTTTACACCAACATGGACTATGATAGAGTCTTAACAGTACTTGTTGTTGAGAGACATGAGTGCATGTGTGATATGGCAGATTCTGACACCTGACAAACAATTAACCGTGACTTTCTCCTTATCCAGCCTGGTGAGAGACACATCTTTGTGTCTCACAATGGAGTCTCAAATGACTAATATGTTGGGTTTATGGTTAGGCCTTAGTGGTTGCAAGACACAGGTGTGTGGAATATGCATGGTATTTGGTGTGGAGGGTTGTGGAGTTGGTGTGTTTTTGCCTCCGACGTCTCCTTTGTTTGGGTTTGTTTATGTTGAGAACCTTGTCCTTTGCATATGTTGGTGTGTGTTGTGCAGTTGTGGGTGGTGTTTGAGGTGTGCTGATTGTACTGACAACCTTCTCAGTGCCAAATATACTGGCATGTGAGGGAGACAACATACACTCTAGGTTCTTAATGTAATTACATCTCTCATAAATTGTGTCCTTGGGTGGTAGCAGTAGATGGTTGTCTATATACATGAGGCAGTTGCTACACTGTCTCAGGATGCCCATACCAACCAGGCTGGCGGGAGAAACCATAGGAAATTGTCCATCCATATTTGTCAGAATCTGAGGGAGAAAGGCCAGGGACACCTAAGGGGTAGGCCTAAAGCCAAAGTGCTTAAACCAAAACTAAGAGGCTTAGAATAACACTTACACTTTCAACAGGCTATAAACACGCAGTAATAAATGCAACAGAAAATATGTAATTGGACACTTTAGAGAACATGTAGCAGCAAGTAGCAGAAGAAAAAAGATGAAGTAATAGAGTAGGAGGAGGAAACACAAATGGTGTATAAGCAGCTGAATAAAGTGGTTTTTTTTTGTTTTTGTTTTTTTTTTTTGCATTATATTTTTGGTCTGTTCCTCATAAAAATTCTGTTTTTGACAAATCACTGGGATGTGCCAAGGGTTAAAGTTACTAAATAAATGACATGCATTTGAGTTTTAGACTTGATATCCTTCAGAAAATATATTCAAAAAAAAAACCTGTTATTCTAGCAACTTTCTAAATGTGTGTGTGTGTGTGTGTGTGTGTGTGTGTGTGTGTGTGTGTGTGTGTGTGTGTGTGTGTGTGTGTGTGTGTGTGTGTCAGAGAGAGAGAGAAATGCCCTAGTTAGATCTAGCAGGTGGAATTTATTGTCAAGTGCATTTTCAAGGAATTGTGAGCTTCAAGGGAAGCAAAGGTTACTGCTGCTCATGCTGAGTCTGCTTAAAATGTACAACTGTTTTGTTTAGCAAATGGTATTATTATTGTGGTATAGAATTTTAAAGCAGTGTTAACACAGCAGGTAGCATACTTGCATCTTGATGCAAAGAACTGTAGGTTTTAGTCCTACAGCATGTACATTTGTATTTTAAGGGAGTATGGTACTGCAGTCCTTAGTATGTCCTCCTTTGGATGAGACACCTAATAACTATGAACTTGTTTTTCACCTTGCCACCCATTCCCTATTGCAATATACCAGCTTACCATTTCTTTTAATGTAACATAGGCAATTTATTCTTCAAGGGCAACAAGCACTGAATTTGTAAATGAAACACTGAAATATAAAGTTTTCTAGCAACGACCTCTTCATTGGTTTCAGATCTCTTTAAAGTGGAATTATTCAGATGACTTTTACTTCTGCAGAGATTCTGCATATTGATTGATATTGGTGGATTGTATGACAGAAGTCTGAGTGGCCCTTTATGGTTGAAATGTTCTGAATTGGGCAGGTTGTCATTATTGGTTCATATGATTTGTTTCATTGCTTAAAGGAAAAATGCTCAGAACTATAAATTTAAAACACACTCTAAAAAGTGGTGCTGTATTATACAAGGGATATAATTCAATTATTGTGTAGTATAATTAATACAGTCAGGAAGGTGAATCAAAGAACTTTTGCATGGTTCTAAAAATGTGTGCAAGGAGCCTATGATTTGGAAACAGGCCAAAGGTAAACTTACCCTGCCACTGGCCAGATGCATGTTCGTTGAATGTGGGTTTCGATGTTGTTTCAGTGAATGTGGGTTTCAAAGGTAGAGAAGTTTTAATGCTAAGTCTGTTTTCATTGTAAGACTATTGTTTTGTTTAGGTTTAGTAAATGTCTATCAGTGTTTGTGCTATAAAATTTGAAATAAAAGTTGTAAATGAAATCCAGATATCTTTAATCATTGTAGAAGTAAAGCATAAAACAGTATACACACTGAGAGATTTGAACTGTGTCTATGACAAATGGGGAGAAATAGCCAAGTAATGGGACAATGGAATGGCTGCGTGGGCAGGGGGGGGTGAGTGGGTGGGGGCAGCAGAGGGGGTGGGGCTTGGGTGTGCACCCCCCTGCAAAAAATCCTGCGGGCTCCCTTGCCTTCACCCATTCCCCCATTGCTGTCACCAGTGGAGGATGTGTGTGTCACTTCCCTCAAATTTCCTGATAGTCAGCCTTCTGCCACCCCAAAAAAAAAAAAACAGACAGGTTATATGATTTTCCTTAATCTGTTAATTTTTATACACTTATCCCAATCCTGAACATTATTTAATTCCAATTCTATACTTTCTGACAGGGATGGGAAAATAATCAATAAGTATGGTGAAAAACTGTATGCTAATGTAACTTTGATTTTCAGAATTTTGAAGTGTCAGGCTCATAAAAGTTTAATCTGACTAATTGTGAAAGGATGAGGAAAAGTCTTCTTTAAATGTTTTCTCTTCCATCTCACAGATCACAACCCATAGTTTAAAAATGTGTACATGATTCTGTTGATACTTCTTCCACGGTTATGGCCAGTGGTAGTGTTCTGAGGAGGTTTGCCTGACTGCATTCTCAGAATCTCCCAAATGATGTGAAAATGAAGACACTACATTATCCTTTAGATAAAGATTTAGTTTTTGATCCAGTTGCTAAAGAGGTTATCAAAAAGTATGATGAGAGCGTAAAGTGATACAGTGCTAAGTCCTCCGTTTCCAAATTTCCAAGGGATTATTTACCACCTCATCTCAGCAAAATGCTGGTGCATAGGTATTATTGTTGTGCTGTTCCAAAAAGATGATTGGAACTCCCCAAAATAAAGGGCAGTCTAATCAGAATGACTGTTTAAGGGACCATGTTTGGCAGGTGCTCTTTACTTCCAGAAAGTCTGAATCTCCATTTCTGTCTTCTTTGCTTGGAGAGCAGATACAGGAAAGATAAAAGTGCAAGTTGTCTGGAATACCAAGGACAGACACAAGCACATAAATATAAAATAAAGTACAGAGATCTCTGAATCATCTTTGTTCCCCTTGGACTTCTTCAAGTTGTTACAGACAATATCAAAGTCATGTGGTACATTAACAAGTGGGGGGAACCTTTCCCCATTGCAGGGTAGCCATGTTAGCTTGGGATACAACCTTACAGCACAGTCTCATTCTACAGGCATCCTACATTTTGTCAGATAAAACTGTGTGGCAGACAAGATGAGAATGACAAAAGTAGCCCCTCATGAATGGAAACTAGATCAGGGGGTCTTCCAAGATTTGTTCCATCTATGGGGAGTTCTTCAAGTAGACCTTTTTGCCTCCTCTCTGAACAATCAGCTGGCAAAATCATGCACCAGGACTCCATACAGGAAGGCCTGGAAGACAGATACCTTTTATTTTCCTTGGACAAGAATGTTCCTATATGCTTTTCCACCTTTTCCACTCATATCCAGGACACTTCTAAAGATTCAGAAGAAATCCCCCAAGATTAATACACCGCTGACTCCACATTCATATGCACACCTGACATCTGACATCTTGGCAACATCTCCAAAACGTGACTCAGAAAGCTTTAACAGGCACTATGATAAATGCAGTACAGTTGTGTAAGTAAACTTACCATAACAGTAGATGACTGAATGATCACTGTTGCAGTAGCTGCTCCTACCTTGCCTTGAATATGTTGTTTTGCCTGTGTGTGTATAAATATATATATATATATATATATATTATATATATATATATATATATATATATATATTATATATATATATATATATATATATATATAATATATATATAGCTTTCTATTCCCTCTCAGGGCTCAGCCTCCCTCTCTCAGGTGGTGTGAAAGCTCTGAAAGGCTTGGTACTCAAAGCTGTCTCTTAGTTAGCTCTGCTCAAGCTATCCAACACTTTGGGAGTGTGGAAGGTGCCCTGAAGCTTTGGAAGCTGGCCAGCTGTTATAGCCAATGCAAGACATAACCCATTTAACTTAGGCAACTGCAGCAGTGATCAATCAAACATCAGCTGTTATGGTAAGTTTACTTATACAGCTGTATTTTATTTCACTTTCATTTTGCTCTACGTTGGTTCCTGCCCACTTTCCTTTCATTAAATCTCATTATTTTTCCTCACAGCCTATTATACCTCTCCACTGTCCAGATCTTTGCAGAATGTCCAGATTTTTGGCTCATATTTTTGGTCTGTTCCACAAAAAATGTGTTTTTCTGGCAAATCGCTGGGATGCTTTGAGGACTAAAGTCACTAAATAATGATGTACAATTGAGTTTCAGACTTCAAATCCTTCAGAAAATGTATGTTAAAACAAATCCTGTTATTCTAGCAACCTTTTAAGTTTATAAAAGTAATTTTTAAAATGTGTCCCTATTATTGAGCCTTTGCCCCCCCCTCCCCCATTTTGTTAGGCTCTGTCCAGATTTCTTGTACTATCAGGCTGAGAGGTATGCAGTCTATCCAAAAATGCCCCTTTTTCCATTTATAACATTCTGCAATACAGTGTTTTGCCACATGTCCTGTCTCCCCACATTGTAAACATTATCTTTTATCACATCGCCCAACTAAATGACTGTCTGACCTGCAAACAAACATTTTGGTTTGGCCCCAATATCTCATTTCCATTATTAATAATGATTGGTATATGCACAATTCTACCATTTTTCCATTTTCAACAATACAATGTATTCCCATCCCCAGTCCATATTACTCTGCTAACAATAATTTTTGCAGTCTCATAATCATTTGATGTACAGACTTTAAACAGTCTTCCAGTATTTCCTTTTCAACATCTTTCCTGATTTGCACAAAAACCTTTTTCTTCAAGTCGCTTTTCTAAGCAGAGTATATAAAGGTATTCCATGGAAACATATTTGCATTGTTTTCACAGCCCTTCAAAAGTTTTTATCCCTTCCCCAGTTTCAGAAATAATGTTACAAAATGTGTCTCCTCCCAATAAAATACCTCCTCCATACTGCTACTTTTGCTAATCCTCCTAGATGCCATTGCACAAGGAACAGGAGATCTGTGCATTTGCTAATGAGTTGGGGAAGTTCTCTGATGCCCTAGGCAAATTTCCACTAGTAATATAAATTCCACGTTGTGTCTCCCCTGAAAAGTAGCCACTAGCCCCTAGTGGGACTAACATGGTCAACAAAGCATAAATAATTAAACAAATAAAATGAAACTCTAATGTCTGCCATTTCTGATTGACTGTAAGGATCTGTGATTTATGAGGGCAGGAACAAAATAGGAAGGGACATTCTGTGAACTCAGGAACAGTTAATAGGGATGTGTCGTGGGAGACTAAATGGTGGGTGCCTGTTCCCACATGCTGCATGGGCTGCCAGTGTTGACTACTGTAGAAAATTGCTGATTTTCCTCTCATGGTAGTTAAGGGGGATTCAGAGACATGCAAATTAGCCAATAGCTTTTCTACATATGCATGTCATCCTACACCACCCTCCTAAGCTGCTTTACTTACCCACTATCTCTCCTACACCATCTTAAACTCTCCCTCCTCCCTCCTAATCTGCCTCATGCTTTTCTCTTAAAGCCCCCCATCCCTCTCCTCACTTCTCCTCCACTCTACATCTTCATACATTCTTCTTTCTTTCACTCAACACAAACTAACCACATTGCACTATCCTGACCAAACATACAGTCTCCACTCTATTTTAATGTACTCTTTACTAAGCTTGATCATCTCTATACCATTACCCAACTTAAACTTTCATACTAATAATATATAATCTAAACTCCACCTTAAAAACAAATTAACATAACATGTGCATCTCCTAATATAATTTACCTTATGCCAGGTCTACCAGACCACCTCTGATTCCTAACTGCCTGACAAAAAACTTAGAGAAATAAAAAAAAAACAGAGAAACCATACACACAACAAAATTCCCCTATTAAAAAACAAGTTATTCATCCCTGCACTGTTCACTTAGTTGCTAAATAATAACCACTACTTCTCTGTGTACCATTGTATCTGTCTGCCAAAACTGCTGTTTATCTTTACTGGAAATGCCTCCCTTCTTATTATCATACTGAATACGTCACACAAAATTATATGTTTCTTAAAAATCCTCTATCCTGTTTGCTATATTGTTAGTATAACTCAGAACTGAAAATAAGATCAAACTTCTCTTTATGTTCTAAATGCTTAATGTATTACGTCTGTTCTATCACTGTTTACTACATTGTTATTGTTGTGTTAATTCCCGCTTTTTTCTGTAACTTTTTATTGTAACTTTGGAGTTTTTCTCCTCAGGCCTCCCCTGAAAAGGGGTTATCATGCCCAGTTGGAGTTTCATGCTAAGCAAAATTAAAATAAATAAATAATGAGGTCTTTCTTCATTACAGCTAAAACAATTGCTTGCATAATGGAAATGCTCCCTTTTAACTGCAGCTCTTACTGCCAGTGTTGTGGTACAGACACATTCCTTATTGCAATACACTTTTTGAGTACACATTTAAAGGCATATAGACTCTCTACAGCCAACACATTATACGTACCCCCCCCCAGCACACAGCTAGGAGTTTTGGATTCATAATAATGGGTTGTAGGTGCTAGACAACTCATCAGTACTTCTGTTAGCTAAACTAAGCCTGTGGGTCACTGTATACTAAAATGGCTGGAGGGATAGTACCCACCTGCACAATTTTGTGTTGCTATCAGTTTACCTATTTAACCATTAAAAAGGGCCATTATCTGCTGTCAAACTGAAATGCCTGTTTAACAAATACTATTTCAAGACATAGAAATCACACTTTTTGGTTAGACACTCTCTTTTAATAGCTGAGTATCCTCTTCCTTTATTATTAAACTCCCCGCTGATAGAGCACATCAGTGCCCCCTACTTTGAATGTCCTGATAAGACATTGTTCCCAAATCTATCTCTGATAAATGGATATACGGGATAACTCTAGTAAAATCAGGAGTTAATAACACAGGTTCAGAAAAGAAGATCCTTTTTTGTGCATTAAAGGCTTCATCTGTCTCAAGAGACCATTGCACTTGACATGATGCTTCCCCTCTAATGAGATCTGCCAAAGTAGAGACAACAGTCACAAAAGTATGTACAAACTGTGTTGTATTCAGCTAGACAAAGGAAAGCCTTTATCTGTCTCTCTGCAGAGTGACAGATTGTTATGGCTTCTTTCATTTCTAGTTGTGGACTTACCACACCTTTCTCTAAAAGGAGGTACTCGGTGCTTGGCTTCCACCATACTCCATTGATTTTTCTTAGAATTTATAGTCAAGCCTGCCTGTCTTATGGATTTGAACATCCGAATGTGATCAGCCACTGCACTGATATCCCACATTAAGATTTATGGCATCTGTTGATTTGGCTATTCATAGATGTACACAAAGAGCAGTATTCCTGCTACGTGCCATGCTGAGAGATTACACAGGCTTTAACTGAAAATAAAAGACAAGGATTTGTTACTAATGATGGCACATTGCTAGACATTACCCTAACAAAAAATATATATTACTATTATGTATATATCTCCTGATCCGTTGTACCTTAACTATTTCTGTATCATGGACTATTTTTTTTTTTTTTTATTTTAACATTTGTTTTATTTATTTATTTATTTTATTTATTACATTTGTTAACTGCGTTATGTCCGACTGGGCCAGAAGCCTGTTTTCAGTGGAGGCCCGGGGAGAAAAACTCCACAAGCAGTAACAAAGCATGCATTAATTATAATTAATAAATACAGAAGACAGTATAGAATACAAACAATAGTACACATGTATACAGGGTCTGTAAACTTAAACAGAAACACTAATTACAAAGACTATTGTTAAGTTAGAAATACTAATTACAAAGTGTGCAAAAAATAAAAAAAATCAGAAACAGTATGTATATGTATTAACAGTGATGAAAGGCATGGAGTTATTAACTATGCACAGAATGTCTGGAATAAAAAAAAATTCTGTCAATCAAATTAAAACAGAGTGCAAGCTGCTATGGGTCAGCAGAGTTAGAGCAAAGATGTATAGCTGGAGGTAAAGTAGGCTAAGGTATAGGAGGTAGTAGAATTAGCCTGGTGAAAGACAGGAGCAAAGCCAGTGTTTGGCTAGATAATTTTTTAGGAGTTGTTTGAACTCATAGTGGTGAGGATTTAGTGTGATGGACTGTGGAAGAGAGTTCTACTATTTGACTATTTTGTGGAAGAAAAGGGAGTCACCATGGTAGTTGTGGGACCGGGATACCTTTAGCATTAGCTTGTTGGAGGATCTGAGAGACCGGGTAATGGTACTAGGTTGGACAAAGTTAGAGAGAGTGGGGCAGTTACTGGGTTGGTTTATTATTTTGTCGGCCATAGTCATTTGGTTGAGTGATAAAGGATTAGGGAGTTCTAACCAATTGAGGTGGGAGACGGCAGTGCAGTGGTGAGTCTTGTAAGGCTGACTAGTAGCAAACTTGGCGATTTTGTTGTAGCAGGATTCAAGGTTATTGAGCTCAGACTTATGTAGGTTTGTGAATATTTGAGATCCGTATAGGAGGGTGGAAAGCAGGTGTGACCAAGCAGTGGCTATTCTGGCACTCTGAGTGAGGTATGGTTTAGCCCTATAGAGGGTGCCAAGTTTGGTGTGAACTTTCTTGATGGTAAAAGAGATATGCTTGTCACATTTTAGGTACTCATCTATTGTGACACCTAGCAGTTTAGCCTGGTTAGTGGGCTATATTATGGTTCCATTTGAGAACAGGATTATAAGAGGGAACTGTCCAGGTTTGGATAATTTGTTTCTTAAGGCAATAATCTTAGTTTTGTTTGGGTTAGGTATGAGCTGATGTGCAGAGAGGTATTTTTCTATGTCCTGAAAGGAAGTTTGAATTTTTTGTTAAAGTTCTTGTGATGAGAGGGCTGAGCATATAAGTGTGGAGTTATTGGCGTACTCGACAATGTGAGCCAGTTGAGTTGCTGAGCTGAGAATCTCAGTAAATATGGTGAAGAGGAGGGTGCCAAGAATGGAGCCTTGGGGTATGCCGACTGAGATGGGTAGTAGGGGGAGAGACTGTTAGCCCATTTAGTTGCTTGCTGATGGTTGGAAAAATAACTGTGGAACCAGGTTAGGGATGCAGTAGTGAGGCCATAAGATGAGAGTTTGTATAGAAGTAGTAGGTGAGAAACAGTATCAAAGGCTTTAGACATATCAAGAAAGATAGATGAGAAAGAGTGACCTTCATTTATGAGATTGTGAATGGTATTGGTGAAAGATATTAGAGCTGTGCTAGTACTATGTTTAGAATGAAAGCCGTGCTGAGAGCTGGACAGCAGGTTGAGACTAAGTAGGTGGTATAGGAGTTGTTTGTGGATACATTTTTCTAATATTTTTGCGAGGGGGAGAAGATGGCTATGGGACGGTAGTTGGTTAGCTCCCTGGAGGATCTGCCTTTGTGGAGGGTAATGGTGTGTGGTACTTTCCAGAGAGGAGGGATGTACTGTTCTGTAATTGAATGATTAATCAAGATAGAAATGGAGTAAATGATAGAATGAGCTGAAGTCTTTAGAAATTCATTAGGAAGTTGGTCAGCTGCAAGACAACAGGGTTTAAGCTTGGTGAGGAGTTTTTTATATAGGTGGTTTGAAAAGTATTAAAAGTGAGGAGGTTGGGGTAGTCTGGGATAGGAGTAGGAATGGTAAGTGGGTTGGTGCTCTGGGTACCTAACATGGTGGTTATGGACTTAATAAAGTGGGAGTTGAACTGGGTAGCTATAGGGTCAATGTTGTTAGGAGAGACAGGGGCAGGGGTAGGGGTATGGCCAGGACTAAGGAGATAGTTAATGCTTTTCCAGAATTTTTGAGGCTTGTTCAGGGTATTTATGTTGACTGGCTAGGAAGTAGGTTTGTTTTTCCTTTTTGATTTGTTTTTTAGCTAAGTTACAAATCTGATTATATGCTAAGAGGTTGGCTGAATCTTTGGTAGTCAACTATGCTGTCCATGCCCTATCTCTATGTTTAAGTAGCAGTTTGGTGTCATTTGATAACCATAGTAGTTGCTTGGCTCTTAAGCGAACCTTCCTAGTGGGAACAAGGCTATTAAGTATGCTAAAGAAGGTGTTATTGAAATATTGGACAGCCAAGTCAAAGTGGAGGTATTTAAGTGGAGTCCAGTCACACTGTTGAAGTAATAGGTTAAAGATAGGTTTTACCAGGGTAAATCCGACTGAACAACAGGTGTCCATTTTCAGCGGAGTCCTGGGGAGAAAAGCTCCAAGAATTTACAATATGAATACATAGGTTATTAAAGAGTGACAGTTGAATGCATAATAGTAATTGGATAACAAGTGGCAGAATGCTAATATACAAGGCAAAAAAAAACAAACAGTTAAATGCAAAACAAACTTATAGTACAGTCAGGAGATCACATGTCTTACAATAGTTGTACAATATGTGTACATAATGTACCCAGAAATAGGTACATATTTACAATATTTACAAAATATACAATGCACATAGATAACAGTATAATGTAAGCATCGGAGGCTTCAGGGGGTAGCCTGCCTACAGTGCGGTGAGAATCTTGGGGTGGGGGGTCATTGCAGTTGCAAAGAGGGTTAGCATAGAGGTGTGTAATTTAAGGAGGTCTTTAAATGTGGTTGTGCGATTTTGTAACCTGAAGTCAGGATGGAGGGTGTTCCATGCTTTTGTGACCTCATGGGAGAATAAGGCTTCTCCAGAGCTGTTCTTGCATGGATTGACTTCAATCAGGGATTTTTTACTGGATCGTAGTTCCCTATTGGTGTTATGGAAATTTAACATGCCAGCTAGTGCAGGAGTTCTGTCAGGTTGGTATAGAATTTAATGAGCTATGATGAGTTAGTGGTAGCATAGTAAGTTTGGAAATTCTAACCAGTGTAGTTTAAGTCGAGATTGGCAGTGGTGGGAGTGTGATTTAGCATTGGCTGCGAACCTAGCTATTTTGTTGTAGCATGTGGAGAGTTTGTTCAAATCAGCTTTATTAATGTTGGTTAGCACTGGGGAGGCATAAAGTAATGTTGATAAGAGATGAGTTCTGGCTATGGTAGTTCTACACTTGGGGGTTAGGAACAGTTTGCTACAATAGAGGCAGCCTAGCTTTTTATGGACTTTAGAGATAGTTTGGGATATATGTTTATTGTATTTAAGTTGTTGAGCAATAGTGACACTTAGTAGTTTGGCCTCAGCTACTGGAGTGATGAGGGTGCTATTGGCTGAGAGGATGGTGAAGGTGGGGTCACTGTGCTTAGTTGGGTGGAATAGCATTAGCTGTGGTTTTTTTGGGTTTAGCATCAGTTGGTAGGATAAAGGGGCTCAAACATATGTCATACGATGCCCGACTGAAGAAACTCCAGCTCTATTCAGTCGCATACCGTCTGCTCAGAGGTGATCTGTGCCTGACATACAAGGCCATGTCCAACCCGGAATTAATGGACATGCTCCACCTCAAAAAATCCAAATCCACCAGAGCCACGAGAGCAAGAGACTTAAACCTCAACACGGATATAAATAGGATGTGCTGGAGGGACAGATTCATCACCCAGAGACTCCCTACACTATGGAACAGAATCCCAGTCCATGTGAGGCAGAGCCCCTCACTGACTCTGTTCAAGAGAAATCTTGACGAGTGGATGGGAGATCGTAGATTTACCCCGGGAATCATCTCTGTATCACTGCTGGACAGAGGCACAGCAAACTAATGGGTATAGTATTCTCATCCTAAGGGGTGGTGAAAGCCACACACACTCTGGCTAGGCTTATAAATGCCCTAGGGCAGATAGCCTAGTATGAACCTATGAACCTATATAGCCTGTTCTCTATCTCAGTGAAGGATTCTTGGGCTTTATTTTGTAGTAGATGGATGTTGGGTGACGAGCAGATTAGGGCTGTATCGCCCACATACTGGACAATATCAGGTTTAGTGGTTGCTATGTGTAGATTGTTTGTAAATATGTTAAAGAGAAGGGGGCCTAGGACTGAGCTTTGGGGATGCCGCATGTGTAATGGGGAGTGGGGGGGATAGGGAGTTGGCCCATTTGACAAACTGTGAGCGGTTGCTTAGGTAGCTGTTGAACCAGTGCAGGGTGGGGTTATCAAGGTTGAGTTCAGAGAGACAGGTAAGGAGTTTGCTATGGGAAAAGATGTCGAACAGTATGAATTTTTATGTATTGGTAATTGTCTGTAACTGGAGCTTTTCTCCTCAGGTCTCCACTGAAAATGAGTTTCTTGTCCAGCTGGACTAACCCGGTTAACAAATGTCAATAAATAAATAAATAAATGCAAAATAAATAAATGAAGCATAAAATGCTGAAGTATGAATGAAGAAAATTACTTCTGCAGAAAAGAAAACTATTCTTTTGCACTTGGATAGTGAAAAGAGCATGGTATGGAGGACAAGGTATTTAGTACAAATATTACATGGGGATTAAGGGAATGAAATGAGAAGGAGGCATTGGACAAGACAGAATTCATGGATGTGATGAATGTATGGCTTGATAAGTTATGCAATAATTCTGGGGCTACTGACTAATTTGGAAAAAAATGAAGAGGAAGTGAACAAAGTTATTACATGGGAATAAATGTAATGGTTGATTCAAACTTTGGAGAACAAAAAGACATAGAAATTTGATGGTCTTCGTAATGAGGTAAATACATTTTCTTTTTCTCACAACACAACAAACTTGACATATTTACATGTATTCTGAATGGAGCCATGCAGTCTGGAGGATATAATTACTTCAAGAAGAGTGACTTTATTTTTCTTTAAAAGGCTATGGAAGTTGTGAAAATCCTGTACCGTATGTCTGTATTAAATACTGATTATATATGAATGAGTATTTTGCAGAGATCCACCCATCCATCCATTTTTTTTAAACTGCTTGTCCTTGCAATGGTTAGAGTGGTAGTAAGCTGATCAAGGTAAACCAGAGATTCTTCTATCACAGCTCATCCTATGGGATCCCCAGACATTATCAGCTTACCTGGGAGATCTAATCTTTCCAAGATTTCCCAGCTGTTCCCCAAGGCTTCTTCTCAGTAAGTTGTACTTGGTACAATTCTTATTGGAGATTGTTGGAAGTATACAGGAGACATCCTTACAAGGTGTCCAAAGCACCTCCTGAGTTGCTTACCTCCATGCTGCGTCATTGAGAATACGTCCAACTACACTGCAAAGGAACCTCATTTCTGTGACTTGTACAAAAGATGGCATCAGCACAAGTGATTGCTGGGATGCATACTGTCTGGAAAGCTCACAGTGTCAGCACAGGACTCCACTCTCCATAATATAGTATACTGCCTGCAATACTGTTGCTTCCACATCCAGCTACCAGTCACTCTCCTAATTCTCTCTGTCTTCACACATGCACAAAATCTCAAGACACTTAAATTTACTTATCTGACACAGCTGCTTTCCCCACACCTGAAGATAGCAAATCCCCCTTTTGGAAGAAAACCATGACATTTCATTTGAAGTGGCATATTTAATTTCACCTTCTTTATCCTCGACAACAAATCAGTTCACTGCATGCTGGTGATCACAGTTACTTGAAGTTCAAAGGTCAACATCATCTGCAAACAATGAAGATGTTACCTGCTCATCCCCAAATTATATATTTTCTGCAGACCTTGGCTGCACCTTGATATCATCATCATCATCATCATCATCATCATCATCAGCCCCCTTTTTCCCATTTTTCTACATGGCGTCAGGGTATTGTGTTAACTGTTGCCAACTCTCTCGATTCAGTGCCACACTCCTGTCTTCTTCAACACTCATGCCTGATTGTCACAGACCTTCTTTCACACAATCCATCCACCTCTTTGCTGGATGTCCTCGCTTCTTCTTATCTTGTTTCTGTCTGTCCCAGATCTTCCTCACCAGATTGTCTTCTGCTTTTCTACACATGTGCTCAAACCACCGTGATCTGTTCTCTTTGATCTTTTCTGCAATTGGAGCTACTTTGGCTTCTGCTCTTATGTCCTCACTTCTTCATCTGTCCCACAGTGTGCATCCTATCACCTTTCTCGGCACTTCATTTCCATCACTTCTAGCTTCTTCAACTGATCTGTCTTTACTGCCCAGGTTTCTATAACATACAGTAGTACTGGTTGCACCACTGTCTTGTACACCTTACTTTTCAGCTTCTTTGGCATTCTTCTATCATATACTACACTTGATACTCTATGTCAGTTGGCTGCAGCCCCTCTAATTCTAGCTTTGACCTCTTCATTCAGACTGCCCTTCTCCTCAACTACTCCACTTGAAGCTGTTTACCTGTTCCACTATCTTCCCTTCTATCTCTATTCTCAGCTTCTTCCGAATATCTCACTGGATATTCACATCCCGACCCCACCCCCTGCCCAGAAAACCACAGTGAAAAACTTCTCTAAAGCAAATTTCTCACTCCTCAAAACCGAGGTGGAATCCTTCAAAGCCCCCGGGCCTGTGGAAAATACGGCCCAGACCGCAGAATCCTTTATAAACGCATTCTATGAACACCTTCAGGAATGCATGGATCATGCAATCCCAAATAAAACCAAGACCCAATCCTCCAAAGGCAGACATCCTGTCTGGTGGACCCCAGCTATAAACAAACTATACAATAGAAGGAGGAAGCTACTAAATGATAGAGCAAATTCCCAAAAAGGGAAGGCATCACTGATCAGTATTAGCAAAAAACTACGGGCACTCACAAAATTGTCTAAGGCCAGCTTCGAGAGAAAAATTGCACAGGACACTAAGGATAATCACAAGGCTTTCTTTAGTTATGTTAGGAACCTATGTGGTAATTCCCAGATATGCTCAGAATTAGTCCAAAATGACAAAAAATACACTGAGCCCACAGACATTGCCAACATCCTAGCTGACAGGTTCAGCGCAAACTTCTTCCCCCCCTCCCCACCAAAAGAGCAAATATCTATCCCAGCAGAGTGCTGCCCCCCTGACATCTCAGATGCTCAGGTAAGAGCCGCCCTCTCCAAAGCAAAAAACACAGCATCAATGGGAACAGACGGTGTCCCGGGCTGCGTCCTACATGAACTCCAAGAAGAGCTAAACCCAAACATAAAACTACTGTTCAATTTCAGCCTTACTACAGGATATGTGCCCAAAGAGTGGCGTACAGCAACAGTGGTCCCTCTCCATAAAGGTGGTGCCTCAACGGATCCTGGAAACTATCGCCCCATAAGCCTGACTAGCTTGGTCTGCAAAGCTATGGAAAGGATCATCATGGGCCTCATAAATAAAGATATTGGGGACCTACAGACACTGGATCCTACCCAGTTTGGCTTTGTTAAGGGCAGATCCTGCCTCTTAAACCTGGTTGATTTCTTTGAAACAGTCACCAAGGCCATTGAAGAGGGGAAGGTGGTCCACACAGCCTACCTGGACCTCGCAAAGCCTTCGATACAATACCCCACTCGGGCATTATAGATAAGCTCACCAGCTTAAATATAAACCCTATGTCACTAGATGGATTGCAAACTGGCTCAAGGACAGAACCCACATGGTTAGAATTGCTGGAGCCATGTCAGACTCCAAACCAGTTACAAGTGGTGTCCCACAAGGCTCAGTCCTGGGACCTCTCTTGTTCGGTATATATTTCTCGGAGGTACAGGCCAACACGGAAGGACTGTGGCTGACCAAGTTCACAGATGACTGCAAACTGGGCACCATAATCGACTCTCCAGCCGACACAAGCATCCTCCAAAAGGGCCTCATAGAAACAGACAACTGGTGCCAGAGCCATGGCCTCAAGCTAAATGCCAAAAGTGTATAGTCATCCCTTTGGCATAAACAAAGTGCCACAAATTACCACATAGGTGGTAATCCATTAAGTACAGAAGAAGTAATTAGGGACCTGGGGACCCAAGTTGATAGCAATCTCTCATTTGACAACCACGTGGCCAAAGTGGTTAGAAAAACATTTTATATAGCCCACCTAATCATGAAGGGATTCACATCTAGATCAGGGAGGTCATCGTGCCTCTTTACTCATCCCTCATCAGGCCCATAATTGAGTACAATGCCCTTTGGGATGTACCTTACCAGACACCTGCAGCAACTGGAAAGACCCCAAAAGTACCTCACCAAGAGGATCAAAGGGCTCAAACAGATGCCATATGCTGCCCGGTTAAAGAAACTCCAGCTCTACTCAGTGGCATACCACCTGTTCAGAGGCGATCTGTGCCTGATGTATAAAGCCATGTCCAACCCGGAATTAATGGACATGCTGCACCTCAGAAAATCCAAATCCCATCGAGCTACGCGCTCAAGAGACTTGAACCTCAGCACTGAAATATATAGGACTTGCTGGAGGGACAGATTCATAACCCAGAGGCTCCCTTCACTCTGGGATAAAATCCCAGTCCAGGTTAGGCAGAGTCCCTCATTGACTCTCTTCAAGAGGAATCTTGATGAGTGGATGGGAGATTGTAGGTTTATCCTGGGTATCACTTCTGTGTCACTGTTAGACAGAGGCACGGTATACTAACCTCAAAAAAAGGGCATAGCAAAATAAATTTAAAATGGGTGGCGAAAGCCAAACACATTCTGGCTAGGCTTATAAATGCCCTAGGGCAGATAGCCTAGTATGAACCTATGAACCTATGAACCATGTGCCTTCAGATTTGCATTCCATTCTCCTATCCTTTGCTGAAGTTCTAGCTCACATCGTCTGCATACAGCAACTTTATTGATCCATCCCCTCCAGCCTGTTTGCTAATGTAGTCCATCACCAGTATGAACAGCAGTGGGCTCAGAGCTGAACCCTGATGTACACCCACACCCACTGGGAACCCCTCTGTGAGGCTGAACACTGTTCGTACTTGAGTCATTGGGTCCTTGTATACAGTCTGCACTAATTCTACCAATGTTTCTGGGACTTCAAACCACGGCAATACTGCCCAGATCAGCTTTCCTGGGACCTTGTCATATGCTTTCTCCAAGTCTAGGAATGCCCAGTTGGACTCTCTCCTCATCTCTAACTTCTTCTCAAGTATCTGTCTCAATGCAAACATTGGGTCAGTTGTGCTGCATCCTGATCTGAATCCAAACTGCTCATCTCCCATCTTACATTCTACTACTCTGTGTACCCGTTTATCAATCACCCTCTCCAGAACTTTCATGCAATGTGATAGGAGTTTGATGCCTCTGTACTGCCCACAGTTGTGGATGTGCCCTTTGTTCTTGTACACTGGCATGAGTATGCATATTCTTCAGTCATCGGGGATACTCCTTTCTCTTCACACTGCTATTAGTACCCTCAGGAGCCATTTCTCCCCCATCTCACCCAGCATCTTTATCATATCTGCTGTGACCTCATCTGAGCCTGCTGCTTTCCCTGACTTCATTTTCCTTAGTGCTGTTCTTACTTCTTCTAGGGTGGGCTCCTCTTCTTCTCTCATTGTAGGCTGTTTCTGAAGTAGTGCAGCTTCTGTGGGGTTTTCTTCATTCAGAAGCTGCTGGAAATACTTATGAAGGGTGTCTGACTATCTTCTTTATCTTTCTTGCTTTGCCTCACAACCTGATATAGTTTCTTTGTGCCCCTTACTGAGTCACTTTCCAGAAGTTGGTAGAGTGCCTCAGATGCCCTATTCTTTGCTATTGCAACTTCTTTCTTAGCTTTTTTGTTAGCCAACCAGTAGTCCTTCCTAGACTGGTCAGTCTTTACTGTCACACATTTTTTCCTGCACTCCTTTTTTCTTTTGATGACTTACTGGACGTCTGCATTCCACCACCAGCTTTCCTTATATACCTTATTTCCATACCTGGCTTGGCCACATATCTTTTCTGTAGTCCTAACACATGCTGTTTTTAGGCCCTGCCATTCTTCTTCAACTCCACCTATTTCCTCCTCTTCTTGGGGTGCTAGAGCCCTGATTAATGTACTTTATCTCCAGTCAACTTCCAGGACTTCAGCCTGGTCTCTGTTGACCTTAGAATCTTCTGTGACCACTGCTTGCAGCTGATTGTGGCAACTAGTGGTTTATGCTGTGGGCCGGCTGTTTCACTAGAGATGACTTTGCAATCATGGATTCTGCCCCAGTGCCTTTTCCTTACTAGGAGGAAGTCTACCTGAGTTGCATGTTGACTACTCTTGTATATGATCCTGTGGCTCTCTCTCTTTCTGAACCATGTGTTGGCTAGTATCAAGCCATTTGCCATACAGAAGTCTAGAATGGTTTCTCCTTCTTTATTCCTGTTGCCCCACCCATGTGGACCCAGGCAGTCCTCATATCCTGTTCTGTCTGTCCCGATATGTGCATTCAAATCACCCATTATCAACACCAATTCATGTTGTCCTGTTTATCTAGTAGGTACTGCAGCTGCTGTCTGAATGCACTCTTTTCCTCACTATCACAACCTGCTGTGAGGCATTGGCTGAGATTATGAATACTGCCCTATCATTACACTGGAGTCTGACTATCATGAGTCTGTCATTAATTCTGATGATATCCCTTACTGCCTTCTGAACCCTTTCTCTCACCACAATTCCTACACCATTTCTAGCCTGCCCTGCACCTGAGTAGTAGACTCTGGATCCCAAGCCAAGTGGCTTTGCCGCACTGCCCTTCCATCTCATCTCCTGGATACATAGGATGTCCAGCCTCCACCGTATCATCATGTCATCCACTTCCAAGCTGCGTCCTGTCAGTGAACCTACATTAAGAGTAGCAATTCTCAGTTCATGTTTGGCAGGTTGGTTGTTTGGTTTTACGTCCAGCTTTCGCTGAACAGAGCTATCTCAGGTAACCCAGGCTGGGCAACTAGACACCATCCAGCCAGTAGCTTATTGACCCAGGGCTCCTGGGCTTTATGGCAGGTACACACTGGCCAATAGGGGCACATATACCCATCCCACCATTAGCACGGGTCCCTGGTGTGGGTCAGAGTAGGCCAGGTCCTCAACCCACTTATCACTGGTAACTATCCATGTCCATTTTTGGCAACATTAGTCAACATGACCGAATTACCTGAGCCATATTTTACACTGTCGAGTGGCTAGTCCTGTCACGGCATGCAGTCTGTGATCCGTGTTCTCCTATCTTGAGGATACTGTGCACCACAGTAGCAGCCCAAAGTGGTTAGTCTGTACAACTCATCCCATTATAGGGCACCATGTAGAGTCTGTGCTGCTGCCCACAGCTCCATTCATTGGTGAGTTTGAGATGGAAACACTCAGCATGTTTTTCAGACATGGGATGAAACCCCACGGAGACACAGGGAGAACATGCAAACACCAAACAGGCATTGGTCAGAGGTCAGGATCGAACCTTGTACCTTGTGCATGGGAGGCAAAGACCTTAACCACTAATAAAAAGAAGAAACCAAGTGCAGTCGACAATGGAGTCAAGCTTTGATCTCCACCAAAGGAAACCAAATGAAAATCAATCAGTAAGCACATACATTAACCACTAAACCATCTGGTCTCTGAGCACCTTGATATTCATTATGTAAAACCCGGAGACAGCAGAGGAGGCATGGCACACCCTTTTTGGAACCCTATGCCTACCTAGAACATATCTGACTTAACACTAAGAATGTGGACACGGCTCTTCCTGCTCAAATACAGGGCCAAATAGCACATATCAGTGGCCTTAGGGACTATAATTCTGTAGCAATTCCCACCACCATATTCTGGAGTACACAATCATATGCCTTTTCCAAGCTTCACTCTCAAGGGGAATTTCTTGTTATCTATGTCTTGAACGGGTCCCCTTCAGAATGCCGAAATTCAAAACTTCGAAACCCATATGATCACAGACCATATGTTCGAAGTTTTGAAATACCGACATTCTGAATGGGAAATCACATACAGCGTGGACTGGGAGATTTCCCTTGTTCTCGCTGTAGTGCAGTCTCGGAGTTGGTATATTTAAGTAGGGGCATGTGAGGGGTGCAGGGGGTGAAGCCCCCCTGCTATACACAGTTTAATGTGTGTTTTTTTTATTTTTATGGGTCTACTTCACTTTTTCGAACATTCAAATGTTTGATCATATGGTCTCGGCCATATGAATTTCGAACATTTGAGCATTTGGTTATGTGAAGTAGACCCTCTTGAACATATAATAAGTTGGTTAGAATCAGCAACCCGATCATAATCTATTATGTTATGACTGGAAAAACAGACTTCAAAAAATTCACACAACTCTCAAGAAGAATCCAGTTTGAGAACACAAAACATATTGGTTCTAGAGAAACACAGTCACAGCTCTTTGAAATACATGAGACTTTAGCTGCCCTGAAGTATTACCAATTATAAACACAAAAAAGTGTAAGAGTGCAATATGTTTTATAGACTTTAAAGCTGTAGCACACTTTGCACTGCAACACAGGAATGGCCAGCTGTAAACTGCATGAACAGCATCTCCATCAGCCAATAGCTTTAAAACCTTTTAGACACTTTGCTCTGTGTGTGTGTGTGTGTGTGTGTGTGTGTGTGTGTGTGTGTGTGTGTGTGTGTGTGTGTGTGTGTGTGTGAAAGCTGATACGTTTCTCTAATGCAGTCCTGTACTGGATGCTGTTTGTGTGGCATAGTGAGGCTCAATAATAAATAACCTGAAAAGTGCATAATGGAGAGGATTATGGTCGAGTCATCAATTCACTTTCAAGGTGAATTTATTGAATCCATTTCTTATAACACATTAACAGCCTGGAATGATCATATATATAATCATAAATCTTGGTAGTATATGAAGCTTTACTTGTCATGATAAACTACAACTTACAGAGAAAAGGAGAAAAAAGTGTAGCAGCATGAAGTATTTTGCAATTTTGAAATTAACACACTTACAGCTGCCACACAAAGAGTGAGCAGAAGTGAAGTGTATCTCAACTTAAAGAACAGCTTTAAAAGCTGTTAGACATTTCAGACTGCCTTTGTTCGACACTTCACATTTCTTAGAGCTGTCAAAATGCTTCTGATACTGTTCTGCTGTAGGTGGCACATCATAAGACTCAATGATAACAGCTGTTAAAGGTGTATAAGAAGTTTGTAATGCTCCTTTCTGATGACATTTCTGTTTTTCTCAACATATTATTTATTTAGTATATAGCAGTATATATCTTCATCAAAAGAGAACTTAAACATTAACTGAATTAACATTAGTTGTACAGTCTTCCTCAACAAATGTTATACAAGGATTTTTGGAATTGTACGCCAGCTTGCACATCAAAGTAAATCACCTTACAAAATGTGTCCCACACCCCAAATAAATAATATTTATGGTCATACCTTTTAATTTCTGTTCATTCTACCTTAAAAAAAATACTAAGCTGATGGAAGGTGTCCTGTATGAGTCAGATGTTAAAGTATAGTAATGTACCACACTATCTAGGTTGCACTTATAAGTCTTTTGATAATTTCCTCGTATGCCAATTTTTTTGTTGAGCATGTGGTGAGACCTTAGTCATGCATAATGCAATAGGCTATTACCATGTTAGTGCCACACTTTAAAAAAAATACTGATATTTGTCTTGAGGTCAAAATCATATTTTTTATTGCATAAATTATATTATAAAGTCAGGGACACACAAATTAAGAAATTTACCATCTTTTGTCAACACTACTAATTTACGTTCTATGCACACACCAAGTTAAACTTGATATAATTACATTTTCAATTTTAAATACACAGAAACATGGTGGTCTTGCCAGACGCAGTCCCATTTACTACAAAAAATGCCAGATGTGGGTTCCTGGAACTTCTTCACATGAATGATTGGACCAAAAATCGCCACGACTGCAGATTCACAGGATCATAAGGCCCTTACAAGCCTAGCCAAGTTCTACCCTAACTTCCATGATCAGCACCTATTGCCCTGCCCAAGAGGGACATAGGTAGAACTCCCAGGGTTAATTTATGGTTATGCATCCAATCGTCCAGATTGCTTTTGAAGAGGACCAATGAGGTGCTCGGTTTGACATGAAGTGTGACTCTGTTCCAAATGTGTGGTAACCTCTGGGAGACAAATCTGTCACTCCAGCAGGTTCTATTAATGTCACATACCAGGTTAAGGTCTTGAGAGTGAAGTAATCTGTGTACCATTTGACTTGCAGATATGCAGCATTTCCAACAAAGCAGGGTTAGAGATTGCTTATATACAAGGCAGAGATTGCCTCTGAGTAGTCTGTATGAAACAAAATAAAGTGACTATGATTTCAGATGATCCACATAGGACAGATGCTGAAGACCTTGAATGTTCCTTCTGAGGAACCTTTGTGCTCTCTCCAATTGCTGCAGATGCTTGGAAAGGTATATACCAAAAGGGGCATTGTACTCAAGTATTGGCCTGATGAGGGAAGAGTACAGGGAGGTTATAACTACATTTTTTTCTGGAGGCAATGCTCTTACTTATGAAATGAGTAATATAGAATGCCCTTCTTACCACTGTGGAGCCATCATGATCAAAGGTAAAGTTGCTGTCAACCTGTCTGCCCAGGTCTCTCACCACTGAGTGTGTACGTAGGGTGTTGCTATTGATGTGGTAGTTAGCAGGAACATTGCTCTTACCAAAAGGGATGATAATACATTTTTTGCATTGAGTTTAAGGCCATGACTTTGGCACCAATCATTTGTTTGTGTAAGACCCTCTTGTAGGATGTTGACATAATTTGGAGATTCTATGACCACACCCAGTTTGCAGTCATCAGCAGATTTTGTCAGCCACAGACCTTTAGTTTTTGCTTGTACTTTGGAGAAATAGATTCCAAACAGTAGAGGTCCCAGGACTGATCCCTGTGGAACAACACTGGTTACAGGTCTGCTGTTGGAGGTGGATTCCCCTATTCTGACTATATGTGTTCTATCAGTGAGCCAGTTAGCAACCCATCTAACAATATAAGGTTTGATACCTAGCTGGGTGAGTTTGTCAGTGATGCATAAGTAGGGGATAGTGTCAAAAGCCTTGTCTAAGTCTAGGTATGCACAGATTTCACCTCATCTAAAGCCTTGGTGACTGCCTTGAGGAAGTCCACCAGGTTTAACAGGCATGATCTCCCTTTGACAAATCCAAACTGAGTAGGTCAAGTGTTTGGAGGTTACCAATGTCTTTGTTGATAAGGTCCATGATGATACGCTTCATGGCATTGCAGATAAGGCTCATCAGGCTAATAGGTTTATAGTTACCGGGGTCAGTGGAAGCACCATTTTTGTGCAAAGGAATAACAGTGGCCATTTTCCATTCAGCTGGGACGAACAGGTGCTTAGACTATGACTGAAAAAAGTACCCAATGGTGTTGCTAATTCTTGTTGGAGCCCATGTAGGACACAGCCTTGGATGTTATCAGGTCCCATAGATCTGTGTTGCTGGCCTTAGAGAGGGGACTTACAACCTGCTTTTTACAGACATAAGGTAGGGGACCAGTGGAAGAGATGTCATGGGGTACTTGTGGCAGGAACAGGGAAGTGAATTTTTCACAGAATCTGTCAGCCAACAGGTTAACTATGCTCATAGGCTCAGTATATGTGGTATCAATAACTACCAGTTCGACACAAATCTGGGCTTTTCCTTTTAGGTTATGAATGTAACTAAAGAATACCTTATGGTTGTCCTTAGTTGAGAAAGCCAATCTGTATTCAAAGTTTGCTTTGGAGGACTTCACAAGAAGTCTTATTTGCTTGTTTAAGCTGAGGAGGGAGTGTTTCCAGTTTAGAGCTCACTCCCTCTTACTCTTAGACAGCAAGTCTGTTACTGGCAGTTGTTCACCAGGCAGGTTTGTTCTTCCTTGAGGAACTTGTTTTGGTCAGGTACGTTTGAGCCAATGCCGTAATAAAGGTGGTTGTATAAAGCATTGGTGTAAAACTTGGCATAATTGCCAGTTCTATCTGAGGGGAAGGTGCAGTGAAGCTATTTATACCATACTGTAAGAGGTTATAATCTGCTTTGGAGAAGTTTTTTTTAGTTCCTGCTGGGGAGGGGGGTCAAGTGCGATAGTTAGTATGAATGAGACTGATATGTGTTCATATCTCACCAGGGAAGACATACAGTAGGGGTGCTACAGTGGTCCCCCATACTGATAAGCACCAGATGCAGGATGTTGGCACCCTTATGGGGGTGGCAACCAGCTGATCCAGGGCAATGGAATTAATGAAGTCGAGGAACCTTTGGGCAAGTGAGTTTGAGCACAAGTAATTTACCCAGTCAGTGGATGGGTAGTTAAAGTCCCCCAAAACCATAGTGTTTGGAAGTATCTTGATAGACTCAAGTAGATCAAAATAGACAGAGTGGGTGCCCTGATTCATGGAGGGGGTCCTGTAGCTGGCAATGACTTGAACAGGTGTCCTACCAACAGTTAATTGTACCTGAAGTACCTCCAGGGAATCATACTGTTTAACCAATCTGGAGATGTATTTATCTTTAATGAATATTGACACACTGCCTCCTTTAGTTTTCATGCCTTCAGTTTGTGGTCTGAACATGTGGAAGGAGGTGTAACCTGGTATGGCTGGGGTGCTCTCCACAGCCTTGAACCAGGTCTCTGTGGCTACACAAATGTCTGCATCTTCCAAAATGAGGACTGCTTCCAGTGAGTGCAATTTCACGTTAAGACTCAGAATGTTTAGCAACATAACCTTGAGGTTGTTCTTGGATTGAGTTTTTAAATCCAGAAATTTGTCCTTGAGACACTGCCTAAAAAGGCACTATGGGGGTGGCAAGAGCCTTAGCCAGTAGCCAAAATCCCAGGGGTGAAAGATGAAGACCACCTCTGGCAAAGCATCAAGGTCTGTCAATCTTGTCATCCCAGGCTGACAGATGCAGGATTCCCTTAGAGTGACACCAGAAACTAAGCCAATTATTGAAATCAGTAAATCAATCATTTTCTTTTTGTATTGAGGCATCATCCTAGGGGAAGGTAAAATGCTGCTTAAGATTAGGGACATACCTGCCTGAGACACATAGTCCAAGAGCTCAGTCATGTCTCTGTTCATATAGTCCAAAGAGATACATCTCAAGCTATTCACACCAACATGGACTATGACAGATTCATAACAGTACATGTTGTTGAGAGACTTGAGTGCATGTCATGGATCCTGGTACCTAAAAGACAACTGACCATGACCTTTTCCTTATCCAGCCTGGTGAGAGGAAAATCTGTGTGTCTCATGATGGAATCACCTATGACCAATATGTTTGATTCTGTGTTTTGCCTTAACGGCTTGACAGCTGAGACACTAGTGCATGAGCTATTATGTGTACTTGTTCTGCAGAGGAAGTATTATCTGTAGTATACTTGGGTTTGTGTTTGGGAGGTCTCTGGTGTTTAGGTATGTTTCTGGTGAGGACCTCCACATATGTAGGTATGATTGGGTGGAGTAGCAGGTGAGGTGTGCATGCTGACAATCCGCTCATTGTCATATGTGCTGACTGTTGTGTCAGAGAGCATAGACTCAAGGTTCTTAATATAGTTTCATCTCTCACATGTCAAGTTTGTGATGACTAGGAGTACAGGGTTGTCGGTGAACATGAGGCAGCTACTACACTGCCTCGGGATGGCCATGTTGACCCAGCTGGCTAGAGAAACTGTGGGAAATTGTCCATCCATAGTGTTAGGTAAATTTATTTGGTCAGGAAAAGAGGTCACACTTAGGAATGGCTAGTAGGTGAGATGTGTGCTGGTACCTCTGAGGCTAAACTTAGTGTTCCACCTGCCAGTAGAGCAGGGCTGTGAAAAACATCTGGAGAACCACAAGCAAATTGGCAATGGAAAATTTAACAAGCAAAACATCTGCATCTATAACCACCAACAGTAACCACTGTTACGTGGTAGTGCATGATGGTGCACTACACGCAAACAAGTGCAAATGCAGGGCTTAAATAAAACAAGAAATAATCTTTTTAACTCAAACTAGCCAATAAGGACACTGTCTCTGAGCTCTAGTCCAATCACCCTCAATTAGATGGGACCCAGACAGCAATCTCCTCTGACAAGGGAGCAGAAGGGCCTTTACCACAAATATGGCTTGAATCTGATTCTCAGAAGTTACAAAACAGACCCAGAAACAGCAACTAGTACAGTATACAGTAAAATGTGGCAAAAACAGTTCAGACAGTAGAACGCAAATGCAAATTAAAAGTGCAATATAAGAGCAAAAACAGGCACTTATAATTAATTGGAATCAACTAATGCCTCAGATCTTTCAGTATCTCAGTGAAGAGCTGGTTTTAGTGCTCACATAATACCAAGCAGTCTATATTCAGCAAGTTTGAATCTGACCTATGAATTACTAGAAATTCAAAGTGCATAAAATCACAGTCACAACATCAAAAAAACAGTTTAACTAAAGCAGCAATTCCCAGCTTAGAAAGGTATAGGACACATTCACCCACCATAAGAGTTTAGACCACAAACCTTCCTAATGTAAGACAACTGGATTTGGAGCCCAAGTGCTTCAGTCAGAACAAAGACACAATAAGCCTTCACCCAGCAATTCCCAGCTCAGAAGGGCAGAGGCTACCCTCTCTTCCCAAAACATTGTAATCCACAAACCTTCTTAAAGGAGAACCACACCCACAGACTCAAAAAACAGGTTTATTTATTTATTTTATTTTATATTTGTTTACTGGGACGGTCCAACTGGACACAGGTCCATTTTCAGTGGAGGCCCGGAGAGAAAAGCTCCAAGCATAGCAAAATACACTACAATACAATACAATAAAATACAGTGTTGTACAAAAACAGTGGCTGAATGTTCACTAAGGTTCAATAGTAGTAGAATATAATACAAAAAATATCTTCAAGGACGGAAAGGAGTACACACCAGCAAAAGTCTGAAGGTGTTAATGTAATTCCACGAATAAAACACAATACATGAACGCTCTTAAACAGCCATGCGTTTTCGTCCACACTGAAAGTAGGACTTCATCAGATAACTTGATTATGTTTAATTAACAAATATATACTGCAATCAAATTCAAATTGACCAATGCCAAAGTTTGCATCCTGGTTCAACTAATCAAAATTATGTGGCTCATAAATATTAAAAACACCTATCAAATTGGATAAAAAATATAACCTACTCTAAAAATCATTTTAACTTGTTAAAACTATAATGATAATCATCAAATATTAAATAAATATTCATTATAATTCCCATTCTTTCATAATATAAAAATTAAATAAATATTTAAAATAAATGAATATTTCGTTTTCTTCATTATATGCTTATTTTTCTTTTTACCATTCACAGCATCAGAAAATATAGAGCCATCTGTTGTTCAAATAACATTAGGACCATGACATAGTTTATATTTTCGCTGCTCTTAATTTTAGAACAGGGGACAGTGATATATGTTCGTTTAATCCTGGTGTTTTGGTGGCTTCCAACATAATTTGCCACCAGAGTTCCTTGTACTCTAGCCATTCCTCCCATAAACCACCCCTCATCTCCCTTTTGACTTGTTCCAATACAAAAAATAAGAATCTTGAGCTATCACATACTCTAGTATGTTTGTACAAAGCATTGGTCTCCTTAGCTTTGGACATTTCGTATGTGTGCTCATAGATTCTTCTCTTCAGCACCCTCTCTGTCTTGCCAATATAGAATGAACTGCATTTTTCACATATAGCTATGTATATCACTCCCTTTGTTTCACAGTTATAATATCCTTTACTGTTTATTGTTATACCCCTACTGTTTATATATATTTCACCACTATTTATAATATGTTCACATTGCTTACAATGTCCACATTTATAAGTTCCATTCTTCCTTTTCCCTACAGTTGTTATATTATTGTGCACATCATTACTCCCTGCATTGTTGTTCTCCAAGATCTTCTTTATATTCCATGCATTCTTGTATACTATTTTAGGGGTAAAATTATTAATATTTTCAATATCTGAGAAGGATGAAAATTTATCCCATTCCCGCTGGAATAAGTCCTTCACTTTAGAATTGAAGGTGTTGTACTGTAAAATTAAAGCAAATTCATAATGTTTATCAGTAGCCTGTGTATTCTTATTTGTAATACTGCATACCCTATCTACCAAACTTCCCTTTATGGGTTTGAATTTTGATGTTCTATTTTTCTCTACCTCTTCTCTGATATTTTTTACAAAATCCGTTGGATATCCCCTTGCACAAAACATCTCCTCAAGTGTATTACATTCTACTTGAAAATCTTCATCCTTACTTGTCATATGGCACCCCCTCACAAACTGCCCTTTCACTATATTCTTTTTGCAGTGTGAGGGGTGTGCACTCGTGTAATGAAGAAAGGAATTGCAAAATGTGCTTTTCCTATATATTTTTGTTTCAAAATCATTATTATTCTTGTTTTTGTAAATTTCAATATCTAGATATTGTAATCTATCCATTGAGGTAGTATACGTGAATTTCAAAAAACTTGTCGTACTATGAATATAATCAAAAAATTCAAGAAATTTGTCATAGCCCCCTGTCCAAAAGATAACTATATCGTCCAGATAATGACAATATAATGACCAATATTGGTTAAATTCTGAATCCAGTACAAATTGGGTTTCCCATCTGGCTAACACTATGTTGGCATAAATGGGTGGCATGAATGGGAATATAATACAGTGATAAACTTATTTACAAGATAAGACGTAAATTGGCTTGGTAAAGTTGAGCATACTTAGCAAACAGTATAGTAGAATATAATACAGTGAAAAACGTATTCACAGGATAGAACATAAAGTAGCTTGATATAGCTGAGCATACTTAGCAAACAGTATAAAAAATTAACATTGCTGACTAATTGAGGGATTGTATAAGCTAACCTGGGGGGGGTGACATGGGCATAGCCATTTCTTTAAATAGTGTGTTTTGAGAAGTTTTTTGAACTGGTTAGTAGAGGATGTAGGAGTGAGTTGCACGGGGAGAGAATTCCAGCATCTGGCAATGGCGCAGGCAAAGAGAGATTTTCCAGCTTCATTTTTGTGTTTGATGACATTTAAGTGGTTCATGTGTGCAGATCTTAAGTTTCTGGAGGGTTTGTAGGGGCTGATTAGTTTTTTCAGGGTGGGGTTTTGTCAGGATGGTAGTAGAGCTTATGTGCGATTGTTAGTTGGTTGATTTGGAGCAGCTGTGGAAACTCTGGCCAGTTCAGTTGCTCAAGGGCTAGGCAATGATGGGACCTATGGGTGGCCTCGGTAGCAAACTTGGCAATCTTGTTGTAGCAAGATTACATCTTGGATAGTTCTGTTTGGTGTAGGTTAGTTAAGATAGGGGAGGCATTTAGGAGGATGGATAGTAGATGGGTTCTAGCAATGGTGGCTTTGGTATGTTTGGTCATGTACTGGCGGTTCCTATAGAGAAGGCCCATCTTTTTGTTGACCTTTCTGATTGTTTGGGCGATATGGAAGTCAAATTTCAGATTACTGTCAATTTCAATGCCTAGGAGTTTAGTGTGTGGAGTTGGGGTTGATAAGTGTGTTATCTTTAGATGTTATGATGAAACTATTGACTATGGGAGGAGATCTACCAGGGTAGAAGAGAATGAGTTGTTTTTTTTTTTTGGGATTGAGTATAAGCTTGATGTCAGCAAATCATTCTTCAGCTAAGGTAAAGTTTTTTTGGGTTATGGTTTTTAGATTTTTCAGGGTGGGTGCAGTGCATATAAGAATGGTGTAATCTGCATATTGCACTATAGAGGCAGAGAGTGAAGATGATGCTATTTGGTTAGTAAATATTGAAAATAGTAATGGACCGAGGATGGACCCTTGTGGGATGCCTAGACTTACTGGCAGTAAGGGGGACAGTTGGTGCTGCCATAGGATTGCCTGTTGATGGTTAGATAAGTAGTTACCAAACCAGGATATGGTAGAGGAGCTTATGTTAAGGGTAGCGAGGGTATTCAGGAGCATTTTATGGTTGACCATATCAAAGCCCTTGGATAGGTCTAAGAATATGGAGGATACTAGCAGACCGTTGTTTCTGTGGGTATTGACAATGTCAGAAAATGAGAGCAGAGCTGAGGTTGTGCTATGGGAAGGTCTAAAGCCATGCTGGGATGAGGATAGTAGGTTGTGTTTTAGGAGGTAGTACATAAGCTGGGAATGGACTATTCTCTAATATTTTTGATAGGGGTGATAAAATTGCTATAGGATGATCGTTTGTGAGTTAATGGGATTGGCCACCTTTATGCAAAGGTATAATGTGAGATATTTTCCAAGAGTGGGGTATTTTGCATTCTGTAATTGATCTGTTAATGAGGATGGACACAGGATAGGCTATAGCTTCTGCAGTAATCTGTAGGAATTCTGCAGGTAGGTTGTCAGCTGCTGGTGTTGTTGGTTTAAGTTTTTTGAGGAGCTTAGCAATTGTAGTAGTAGCAACTGGGTACAGGGAGAAACTGGGTTGGGTATTATCTGGATTGGAAAGGGTGGGGGTTGCTGATGTGGGGTTGCTGTTAGTGGTTTGGGTATTGGCAAGGGCTTGAATTGTATCAGTGAAGTATTTGTTAAATTGGGTGGGGATGTTGTCTAGGTTATTTGGTAACACAGGGGAAGGAGTGGTCATTTTTCCTGGGTGTAGCAGATTATTTATTGAGGCCCAGAATTTTTGAGGGTTGTTGGTGTGTTTTTCCTGTAAAGTCTTATAGCAGTTAGTTTTGTCAAGTTTTGTTAGTCTTTTGGCTTAGTTAAGGAGCTCGTGGTATCTCTGTTTTAAGACAGTGGTTTTATGTTTGTGAAGTTGTGACCAGGCTTTGTCTCTTTTTTTCATAATGGACCTTGTTTCTTTTGCTAGCCATGGTGCATGGTTGGTTTTAATTCTAGTGGTCCTGGGTGGAGCATGGGAGTCTAGGATGTTTAGAAAGGTTGAGTTAAAATACTCAATAGCTTCATCTAGTGATAGTTGTTTTAAGGGAGTCCAGATACAGCTTTTTAGTGAGTTGATTAGATCTTGTGACCTAAAGGTTTCTTTGTTACGTATGACCCTGAGTATGAGCTGATTTGGTTGGTGAGACCAGTGTCTAACTAAGTATGTTGCTTGATGGCCACTCAGGCTGTCAGGGAGACAACCTAATTGGTGGGTCTGACTGGGGTTGGTTAATAATATCCAGTCCAGGACTGACTGTCTTTTAACAGTTTTATCTATTCTTGTGGGGGTAGATATGACTTGGGTAAACCCATGGAGGTTAATGTGGGTAGAGGGGTTTTGGCTGCTACATTCAGACCAATCAATGTGGTTTCTTGTGGAAGGGATGAAGCTAACCAGTTGAGAATATTTTCGAGTATGCCTGTATTATTGCCTGGTGGGATGTATCCTCCAGCAATAATAATGTGTTTATTAGAGTTAAGTTTTAGTCTGGCTAGAATAAGTTCTATGTCATGCACCTCCTGAGAGTTGCATTCAAATTGTTCTATAGAGAAGTGGTTTTGGAACAGTACTGCCATGCCTCCTCCCTTTTTTCCTGTCCTATCTTTCCATATTATATTGTAGCCTGGGGCAGTTATTTCATTGTCGTGGTGATCAGGTGTAAGCCATGTTTCTGTTAATGCTACAATTTCCGGTTTATATTGGGCTAGTAGGGCATGGCGATTTTGTGTTTTATTGAGAATGCTTCTTGCATTTATATTTAGAAGGAGAAAGGATGAGGTAGGTCTTACATACAGAGGATTATAGTATGTTGAATTAGTACTATTGCAGTTTTTGGGTCCTGGATTTGGGTGTATGTCACGACAACATGAGAGTTTTTGGAGTAGGTATAAAGTTTATTTAGTTTATGGAATATTTTCACTAGTCTACGGGATGAGTGGGGTTGAGCTTTGGAGGTTGTATATCTATGTAGACAGGAGGGTGGAAGAGTGGAGGAGGGGTCATCTGGTGGTGAAGGGGGATGGTTGGGTTTAGTGGGCCTTGTGGAGTCAGTTTGCCATGGAGGAGGGGGGTAATGTTAATTTGTTTGTGGTAGGTTGAGAGGACAGAAAGTAGGAAGAGAGAAGAGAGGGTTAATGTGAGAAGGAGAGACTGTGGATGTTGGGTGTTGAGGGCAGGGGGCATATTGATTTGTTGTGAGAGTGCGTGTGGATATGAGTGTTAGTTGTTTGAGAGCAGTTGTAGAGGGTGTGTTAGCTTGTATTGAAGTGGGGGATGATGGGTTTGTTTTGACTGGATAATTTGAAGTGAGGAGTGGTTCGGGGTGTGGTGTATGACTATAAATGTAATCAATATGGGGTGGGTGGGAATGGGGGTTGGGTAGGTGAGCGTAGCGAACGGAGCGGACCAGCACCGCCCAAGTGGCATCACAGCATGGTTTGGTGTTTTCTACATTTTAACACCACTCTGGGACTATTTACAGTTTTTTTACATACTTTTATACGTAATTTCTGAGTCTGACCACATGGGTCCTGGCATCCTGAAGTAATTTTGATTGTTTAGTAAAAATCAACTGCCAATCATTTCCAGACCGGAGTTCCACTGTGGCGACCCCTAACCGGGAAAAGCCGAAAGACACAACAACAAGTCTGCTTCTAGGTATCCCACAATGCAGTGCTCATTTGTAAAAAGTTACATCATGCAGGCCTCTTTATTCATAAGGCTCTTGTCACTGCATTGATTTTACATGCATACACTGCTGTCATTCAGTCAGTTTTAACTAACATTTCATGCCATTCAGTGACTACTTAAAACACAAACAGAGCAAATGCCACAGAACAGACTTTCAAAGTGCTTTTTAGTGCTGCTTTTTTTAGAATGGGTAAACTGCAGTTTCCTTGTTCTAGCGTTTACTTTCTGTATGGGTAGGGGAAGGACCAGGGAGCTGTGACATCACAACATGGGTAGGCTTTTAGGATGGGCATGATTATGTCAGTTTGGGGAGGGAATTGGCCATAAAACTACTTGTATCAATGGCCTTGATGACATCAATGAATTGGAGACTTTCGGGGAGGGATAAAAGTTTTTTGAAAGTGAAACCACTGCAGTACAGCAAGGTACTGTTCTAGTGAAGAGAAACAGTCAATTTAAAATATTTTAAATGCTGTCTTGTTGTTTATATTCATATCCATATCAAGGACAATAAATAGGGAGAAAAAGGACAGAGAAATTTAATAAGAGAATCCCGTTGTTGTCCTTTAATGTAAAATAACTGGCCTGAAACTCAAGTCCTTAAACCAAAACTAAGAGGCTTTGAATAACAATTACAATTTAATCAGGCTACTAACAAGCAGTAATAAATGAAGCAGAATAAATGCAACTGAACACTTTTAAGAACAAGCAGCAAAATCAAAATAAAAGTAGGAAGAGACACAAATACAGTAAAAGCAGCTGAATTAGCTCCATCATCTGATTTACACTAAAGATTTGCAGTATAAGCCTTTGCAAATAGAAGAAAACTACAAAGTACTTCCTGCTGCTAATAAGAACATCAGTCTCATAGCCACTTATGCTGGAAATGGACTCACCATCAGATTACGTCTGTTTAAGGTTATGAGAGTGACTCAAACTGATTTTATGAAAATAATTCTCAACTAGGAAACCTGATTTCAAACACAGAGCTGTCACATCAATGTTTGGAAATAAAAATAGATCCTTCAGGGTTAACAAATATGTATTAATGACTACTTATATTTATTTATGCACTTATTTAGTGTTTTATTTCTTAACTAAGTAGATGGGCTGGTTGCAGGACCCATTTTCAAACACAACTGGAGATCCCAAGACTAGCACAGAGAATACACAGAAAATAATGCACTACAGTAGCACACCTAAGGAACCACATTGCAAGACGTAATGCAGTAACTTTACGTACAATAATTTAGAGACTAGTTTGCAACTAATTGCAGCCATATATGTGTGTGTGTGTGTGTGTGTGTGTGTGTGTGTGTGTGTGTGTGTGTGTGTGTGTGTGTGTGTATGGGTCCACTTTGAAACATCTAAAACCCATAACATCTAATTTCATAACATTGAGACCAGAACATCTAAAACCCAAAACATCTAAAACCCCTAACATCGAATTTCATAACATCTAACACTACAAATCACAAAAAAATAACATCTCCTCCACATATAATGACACCAAACTACCAAACATACTTTTTACTATGTTTCTGCAGGGGGCAAGCCCCCCTGCACCCCCCATGTGGGAGGCTCTACTTCCACCGCCCCACCCCACCCACACACCCCCTGTAAATTAAATATACCAACTCCAAGATCACACTACAGTGGAAAAAAGTTAATTTCCTAACCCCACTGTATCAAGCCCCCCTGCAGAAACATAGTAAAAAGTGTGTTTGGTAGTTTGGTGTCATTATATGTCATTATATGTGGAGGGGATGTTATTTTCATGTGATTTGTACTGTTAGATGTTATGAAATTCAATGTTTTGGGTTTTAGATGTTCTGGTCTCAATGTTATGAAATTAGATGTTATGGGTTTTAAGTGTTTTGAAGGGGACCCATATATATATATATATATATATATATATATATATATATATAAAATTACCTAAAACAGCATCCACAATATGTTGAAAATGCAAATGTTGAAGCAACACTACACATACACCAAGACACAGCTTCAGTACATGCAAAAACTAGACAAAAACAAAAAAATGTTTTTTGCAGGGACAAGCCTCTCTGCACCCTGCATGTGGGGGGCCAGCACCCCTACAACCCCTGCTAATTAAATATACTATCTCCGAGAGCACGCAAAATCTGGGAAAGGGAATATTCCTAACCCCTCCAAGAATTGTGTCATCTTGCACACCTGTCGACCATTTGATTTGTCAAACAAAAGCAGATAACAGATGTTGACTAAACACTTTCGACCTATATGCACGTATCTATCTATCTATATATATCTATATATCTATATATATATATATATATATATATATATATATATAGGTCTACTTCACATGATCGAATGTTCAAATGTTCGAATTCCATACAGCCGAGACCATATGGTCGAACATTTGAATGTTTGAAAATGTGCAGTAGGCCTGCAAAACACAAACAACAAAAAATAAACTGTGTATAGCAGGGGGGTAAGCCCCCCCCTGCAACCCCCACACCCCCCGCAACTTACATATACCAACTCCAAGATCGCACTACAGCGAGGACAAGGGAAATCTCCCAGTCCACGCTGTATGCTGATCCCCATTCAGAATTTTGAAGCCTTACACACAAACACTGTATTTTTCAAGGTAGTGATCCCTAAAACAAAACATGAGAGTTTGGGAGATAAGGTAATCCTGTATCTCTAAAGCAGTCATATTTGCTCTACCTGAAAAGAAAGTCTGTGTGGTTAGGTCTGAAGCCTTGCAGTGTTTGCTGTTGCCTTACTTCTTAAAGGAGTACTATCTGGCAACCATTTGAAATGTCAGGACCTGCTAGAGAAAGCCTCAAAATGTGGGGATTGAATGGCTGAAAGATTGGACTTGTATAAGCCACATCCAAAATGCAGTTTCTCAGAATAATTCCTTTTTCTGTGAGATGTGGCAATCTTAGAGTTGGTATATATATATATATATATATATATATATATATATATATATATATATATATATATATATATATATATATATGTACAGGAAGCAGAAACAAAGTCTATGTGAAAACGCTGTTATTTAACTTTCCAGTAAATTGCGTTTCAGTAAGAGTTGAAAGCATGTGAGGATGTTCAGTTGCTTACTCAAATATAAATATACTGGTTTCTAAATACCTGTTATTTTCTTTACAGGCATTAAGTATGCCAATGTCCAAAGTGAAAAACAGACCTTAAAACGCTATTGTAGTGTTTTCAGTAGTAGCGTTGTATTAATCTTGCACATATATATGAATTTACAACTTCCCACAAGCATTTTCAGAGCATTTACAGGAACCAACATCCAAAATAAAACTTGTAGCGTTTGTATATTAGCTTCCAACAGCTGCATAGAGTACAACCTCCAACTTCCAAGCATATAAAAGTTACACTTTCTTGTAAACTTCTTACCAAAAGTTGCAAATACTAGCATACAAAGTAAAACTTGAAGACTTTATTGTGAGTGCTTTCGCGGTGGACTCAACCCCGCTTCATCAGACAAACAGCAAGTGAGGAACACCAAAAGATTTAAAAAGGAAAGGATGTGACATCACAATCCCTTTCCAATTAACAAGCCCAATGGAATGTTAACGATTAGGCAGAGTAATTTAAAATTAAAGTTATACACATCTTTTCCACTGAATCTAGCTGATAAGCCTTGACTTCACTTGCATTAACCAAACATTCTACAATATTAAAACATCTAACTTCACGTGCATTAACCAAACATCCTACAATATAGAAGCAACATATTAACACTAATAAAATTATAATAGTATAGATAAAAATATACAGGATAAAATATATATAAAAATATGCACATTAACTAAATGAGATTCATGATCAATGCGGACACATAAAAATATATATATATATATATATATATATATATATATATATATATATATATATATATATATACACCTCTCGAATATGCAAATCTATATACTAAGTTAATATGCAAAATATATATATATATATATATATATATATATATATATATGTGTGTGTGTAACTAAAGTATATACAACAAAAACTGGATGCATGCCTAAAAATTGTGTAAACACTATTGGAATATGTGTATCAAAGCAATAGAACTCTAAATAGTTATGTATAAATATATTATGTTATAGAATATTAGAATAATGTATGCACAGGTGTGTGTACATACACCTGGAAATATATGTATAAAAACTATTATTGAGACTATTGTAAAAAATATATAACAGTCTATATCTATCTGTATCTCTAGCATAACTGCATAAAATTCAATGAATGTGTGGTATATTGACTTACAAAGAAACGTGTAAATATTTGTATAAAAAATGAATGTAAATATAAATATAAAAAGATATATGTAGATATGTAACGAATATGTATATGAATGAATATGATGAATAGTTAATAAACAAAATGAGGAGGATAAAAAACATAATAATAAAAAAGGTGTCCATAATCAAATAGGTCTCTTTTTGAGGTATGGTTTAATGGACACAGTGCCATTTAGACCCATGCCTCCATGCGCTGCAAGTCTACAGATCCATTCAAGTTCCATTAATTCTGTTTGATTTATTATGTCTCCAATTCTATTACTGGGCTTTATTACATGCAATACTTGGAACAAGAATGTATGCTGTCTTCCCTGTAACAGTGTGTGCTTTGATAATGCACTGTGCTCTTCTCCTCTATTCAAACAATAGATGTGGTCTCTAATCCGTTCTCTGAGCGATCAGTTCGTCTTACCAACATAAAATACGAAACATTGAACACAATGAGCTAAATAGACCACATTCTTAGTTGCACATGTGCTGTCATGTTTCAATACCCACAAATGACCTGTCTCAGGATGTCTATAATAGTGAGATTCATCAATATATTGGCATTGCGGGCATTGACCACATTTTTTCGTATGTTCAAAGCCTGTAATGGGAGTATAATGTTGTGGTTTGTTGTAAAGATGTTGTTTTAATGTTCTCATATTCTTATACACAAATTTGGGTTGGCTGCCTACAATATTACCAACTTTTTCATCTGCCATCAGAATATTCCAATTAGAGGTAATGGCATCTTGTATTTGTTTCAAATTATTGCTAAATGGAAGTATGATAGAAACTTGATTGTACTCTGTATTAACATTGTTAAGGTTGGAAGAATCAAGAATATTCAAAAAATATGGTTTTGCAGTAGTCTCTCTGAGTTTGGACATATTTTCATATACAGTGTCTATTTCCATGGTAGTATAGCCTCTGGATATTAGACCTGTTCATAGCTGACCTAGGTCTTGCTGGAAATCTGAATCAAGGGTGGACAGTCTGGAAACCCTCATGGCTTGCCCTTTGATGATGTTATTAAAAATCCCCGGATTGTGCATGCTTTGCCTATGTAGGAATGCTGGCTTATAACATTCTTTTCTATGTACCTTTGTATGTATTTGATTATTTGTTTTAAATAGTGTCACATCCAAAAAATCTATTGTAGTATAAGAAAAATTAGTAGTAAATTTTAGAAAATGACTACTTTTGTTCAGGTTGTCAAAGAAAGAGTTATATGAAGCAACCGTTCCCCTCCATAGAAAAAACAAGTCATTTACGAACCTTTTGTAAAAAAAAGATCTGTGCATTGGATCTAATGCATGCATTTTCAAATTCTGCCATGACCAAATTTGCGTAACTATTTGTGCAACTTGTTCCCATGGCCACCCCTGTGGTTTGCCTGTAACATGTGTCTTGGAACAAGAAGACATTATTTTCCAAGACTAATTCCATAAGCAGGATCAAAAAGTCTAGTTTCTCCTTTGAATGACTGGTGTGTTGTAATAAGTATCTTCTCAACATGGACAATCCTTCATTGTTAGGAATACAAGTGAAGAGTGATTTAACGTCCATTATAGCAAATAAGACTTCATCAATCTGAATCGTCCTACTATTATTCAGATAGTTATATAGATCTTGCAAAAAATCATGTGAATCTTTTAAGATACAGGGAGAAGTACCTAGAACATTCTTGAGTTCCTGTTCAAGGTAAATGGATATGGGTTCAGTTACCCACCCTGAGCCGGCTACTATAGGTCTCAATTCAGGTTGGTACAAGTTCTTATGTACCTTCGGTAATCCTGAAATAGTGGGAATTAAGGGACTTTCAACAGTCATAAATCTCAATAACTGTTCATTAATGAGGCCCATGTCTTTGCAATCAATTAATTCTGTAGTAATACGATCATGTATTTTAAAAATTGTTTCTTTGTTAATAATCTCATATGCTTCTTGTTGAAGTAGCTCTTGCATCTTGAGACAATAATAAGTTGTATCCAGTACAACTATGGGACCTCCTTTGTCTGCTGGGCGTATAGTTATTTGGTCATTGTTCTTCATTTCAGACAAAGCTGCTCGAGGTTTGTGAGATTACTATTTTTGATGTTAGGCTTTTGAACTGTGAATGTCCTATTGTATATATTATTTTCTACCGCCTTAACAAAGACTTCTGCATTATTATTCATTGTTGGAATAAATGTATTTCTTCCACGTAATGAATGATTTTGTATACTATTATCATTAGCAAATAATAATTTCAAAGAAATATTTCGTGCAAATGCTCTTAGAGCTATTATAGCATGACTAAGATCCATATTTGAGGAGGGAATAAAAGACATACCTTTGTTGAGTAATTCCTTCTCCGTATTGGATAGGTCATATTTGGATATATTAAGAACTAAGGAATTCAGTTCCAAAATGTCTGCAGTGTTTGTTGTTGCTGTACTGGGTATATATCCTTCCTTTTGGCTCCTCGGGCATTGTCGTATTCCAGAGACCTCTTCCTGTTGGTACGTATTGGAAAAGGGGGTTCCACCGGATTGTGGATTTCAACTTTCTCCAATTGGATTTTCCTTCTGACAGCACCTGCCAAGGAAATATCTGATTTAGGAGCAGTAATGGAGGTATCCGATCCAAGTTGTTCGTTGGTAGCCTCATTCGGTGTGGTGTAAACGGATGAGGAGGCAGAAGTTTCAGGGGATAAAATAGAAGGAAGGATGCTATTGGAGACCTTGGAGAGATACTAGCATACAAAGTAAAACTTGAAGACTTTATTGTGAGCTCTTTCGCTATGGACTCAACCCCGCTTCATCAGACAAACAGCAAGTGAGGAACACCAAAAGATTTAAAAAGGAAAGGATGTGACATTACAATCCCTTTCCAATTAACAAGCCCAATGGAATGTTAACGATTAGGCAGAGTAATTTAAAATTAAAGTTATACACATCTTTTCCACTGAATCTAGCTGATAAGCCTTGACTTGTTTTGCTTTGTTTTACTTTGTATGCTAGTATTTGCAACGTTTGGTAAGAAGTTTACAAGAAAGTGTAACTTTTATATGCTTGGAAGTTGGAGGTTGTACTCTATGCAGCTGTTGGAAGCTAATATACAAACGCTACAAGTTTTATTTTGGATGTTGGTTCCTCTAAATGCTCTGAAAAAGCTTGTGGGAAGTTGTAAATTCATATATATGTGCAAGATTAATACAACGCTACTACTGAAAACACTACAATAGCGTTTTAAGGGCTGTTTTTCACTTTGGACATTGGCATACTTAATGCCTGTAAAGAAAATAACAGGTATTTAGAAACCAGTATATTTATATTTGAGTAAGCAACTTAACATTCTCACATGCTTTCAACTGTTACTGAAACGCAATTTACTGAAAAGTTAAATAACAGCGTTTTCACATAGACTTTGTTTCTGCTTCCTATACATTTTTGTTAAGGGACTGGTTTATACATACTTTGGGAACTTTGGATTTCTTGATATATATATATATATATATATATATATATATATATATATATATATATATATATATATAATTTGAGGGAGTGTGGGAAATTGCAAGGGGCTTGTCCCCCTGCAAAAAGAAGTTTAAAGGAGAAGAGTGATTTTCGAGATTCTGTCTTTTCCGGGGTTTCGCTCTTTTTTCAGCTTTTTGGCACTCAGCATCTCAAGTGCTGGCATTTCAATAGGGAGACAACGTTTCAAGCAGGGTAGATCACTCTTGCCAAATATCTTTTCACCAAAAGAAGTTTCAGTGATTGAATCATGTAGACGTGGTCTCTAACTGCTAGCTTTGAAGATTAGGGGTACATATATGCTGTTTGGGTAGTCTGAATAGGAACATGGCAAGAAATTGAAGTGCTGTAGCAGTAGGAAACAGTCAAACTGAGTTTTGAAGAAGCAAGCAGTGATGCAGCTAAGATTCAGCTAAAAAGATGATAGGTTTATTTCCAGTTTAGATAGGAGTAAACATTTTTGATACTTACACTTTTGCACTGCATCATTTATATGCACGAACAGTGCTGTGCATTTCTCATTAATATTGACAAGAGATGCTGCATGTTTTCTTACAGCATGAATATGAAATGAAAATTGCTGCCATTTTCTTCTTTGATAAAAGCCTTTTGCATATCTTTTTTATATTAAACATTACAATAACACATCGGTTTTCAAGAATGATTTTTAATACACAGCTCTGATCAGTAATATGTTTGCCATCCCTGACTGCATTGATGTGTTTTGCGTACTTTAACCATGCAAATGAACTCAGAATGCATTAGTGCTATAGAATTAGTAAAGCAGCCAAAGGTTCAATAAGCTATACTACTCTACTATGCTCTATGTAGCTGGACATTGTTAAAATAACAGAATCTAGGGTAAGGCAAGTCTCTGTCCCATCTTTTAATATTCAACAGTACAATGTCATGTGATGGCTTTATATGACAGTTTCAAAATGCCACCTTTTGATTTCCCCATCATCATGAAGTACAAAGCACATTGAAAACTTTGCCATCTTTCCTGTCGGACATAGTAGAGGCACAAAATCAGTCCAGTTTCTAAAAGCTTTGTAAGCTGCACTGTTCTAATGTGCTGTATGTAGCTGAGCAGTTAAATAATACAGATTCAGGTAAGGTGTTGTTGCCCCATAGTGACTTTTTTTAGGCAAAGTCCACTTTGTGGTCATTTCAACATAGGAATGCTTTACAGTAAATTCCAATTTGGACCACATCAATATTGTTCTGCTGAAGGTGAGAAGTCTTAAAATCTAAATGCTCTTACCAATTTATCCTATGCTATAAGTCACCATCGATGTTCTTAGATGACCATGAAAGAGTTCTAAATGTAGTTACTGAGGTACCCATAAATAAGTATACTGATCTAATGCGTGACTTCTACTATACATTGATTAACTGGAACACCTATGTAACAAAGGTTGGATATGTTCAAAGATTTCTAGACTTGATATATGCTAACTCCCTTGTACAAATAGTTAACTAGACCACTAGGGTTCAAAATCATCTTGCTGTCACTCTTACTACCACCGCAGTGACATGCTACTCCTGTTTCTCTAAGACAAGATCTGAAAATAAATCAGGTATTACAAAATCAGCCATGTCACAGCAACAGGTAGCACATGCATCTTTGGTGCAGACATTTGTGGGCTCTACTCGCACAACATACAGATGGATTGGTGATACTGCAGTGCAGCTTAAGAAGATGCTTTACCCTTAGTGTGTCAACCTTCAGATGAGATGTTAAACTCTGGTCCGATCTGATTGAGCTACTGCTAGCTCAGTTGGGTGTAAAAGATGTATCGAAAAACAGTCGCAGGACAAAGCGCCTCGATGATAAATACAAGTCCACAAGTAGAAAAACTATTGAGACAACATCACAGTAGCGAAGGAGACTTTAATGACAAGTAGAAATCATAAAACAAAAGACAGTATACTCTGCTATTGCTTTCGCGTTCACAACCAATGCTTCATCAGACATATCAGAAACTGCTGTGGTATACATTTAAATACATTCCAATCAACCTATTAACTCAATAGTCACCAGTCACTGTGCTCTATTAATAAATCAATCATTAAATCTATTTAAAAAAGAGCTATAACACCTCAACATTAAAACCTATGCATTTATACAAGAGAAAATCCATATGATATATAAAAAACATATATATAAAAAAAAAATATATATATATATATATATATATATATATATATATGTACGTAATTAAGAAATTTTTATATAAAACTGTAAGTAAAATATATGACCTCAGTCAAACAAGTGACTAACATAATAGGGACCACTAGATAGTAGTATATATACTCATTAAGACACATCTAACGCTACATTAATCCATTAGCAGTATATTATTCACTTTAGATAACTCTTATCCTGTACTCAATCTCATGTGTAACAGACACTAATTCGGAATTCCATTGGACTTCTTAAAAGAAGAAAATCATTTTAAATATTTAATATAATTATGTTAAAGGCATACATCTTATGCAGACATTAAAAAATACATAAAAAACGTACATAAAAAGTGTGCATATATGTAATTCCGCATACACACAAATACACACACACACACACACACACACACACACACACACACATATATATATATATATATATATATATATATATGGGTCTACTGTACTTCATCGAAGAAACACTTCTTCGAAAAAGTAAAGTAGACCCACTCTTACGCGAAAGTGCACTTAACTGAAAGTGCACTTTCATGAAGAACAGTTCAACAAACCATTAAGGAACACCAAAACAATGTTGTTGCAGGGGGGCTGTGCCCCCCACCCCCCTACTTAAATATACCAACTCCGAGATCGCAATACAGTGGGGAAACAGGTAAATTCCCTCTTCCCCATTGTAGTGTGCTTTGGCACCTCAGTGTTCCTTAATGGTTCGTTGAACCATTCTTCACGGAAGTGTACTTTCGGTTAAGTGCACTTTCGCGTAAGTGTGAGTCTACTTCTCTTTTTCGAAGACGTGTTTCTTCAATAAAGAGAAGTAGACCCATATATATATATATATATATATATATATATATATATATATATATATATATATATGGGTATACATGTCCTGCATATTTAAAGTATATATACCCAACTAACAGCAACTCAATGTTGCAGAGGTCTATCAGTCAAAAAGGACTTTAGAGAAATTCTGTCTTTGAGTCCACTAGCTTTATCAACTTGTAGCCTAATAATCCATCTGACTTCTAGCTTTTCAGTATAATTCTTAAAGTTCCCTAATCTTGCACTTTTCTTAACCAATTCTATAGCAAGAAACACAAACCTATGGGATAGATCAGTATTAATGACATGCTTAGCCAGTGCATTTCTATCATCTTCCTTATTTATAACATACAAATGCTCCCTGACTCGTTCTCTTAATGTTCTATTCATTTTCCCAATATAGAAAGCTGTACATTTCGTACATGTATCCAGATAAATTAGGTCAAAAGATCTAAAGTCTGCATAATATTGAAATGTGTATGTTTTACCAGTGTCTGGGTGTATAAACAGGGTCCTTATTAAATAAATGAAAAGTGGAAATGTCGAACGGCCAAATAAACGAAAAGGCCGTTCCTCGATATTGCTATTGTAAAATCATGGTACAGTGAAGGCTAGAAATCTTGCCCTTTCTTCACTGTAGTGCGACCTCGGAGTTGGTATATATAATTAGTGGGCGGTGTGGGGGGTGCAGCCCCCCACAATATTCATTTCGAGGAACGGCCTTTTCATTTATTTGACCGTTCGATGTTTCCACTTTTCGTTTATTTAATAGGGAAGCCTAAATGCATTAGTCTTTGCCATAAATGAGTATTGGTTACAGGTCCTACATGGAAAGGTATCTTCCCTGACAGATGGGTTCTGCTATAACTGTTCTTTTCATAACAGAGTAACCTTTTTAGCGACTTAGTGTTCTTATAGGAGTACCTAGGTCTCTCCCCTACTATGTTAGTAATTCTATCATCGAAGCTTAAAATACTCCATTTCTTCTGGATGATTTCATTTACTTTCTTATTGCTGTTTGAAAAGGGAATCACTATCCTACCACTATGTACCTGATCTGTCATTTCATTATTTATTGCCATATCAAAAGTATCATTGTTCCTTTTAAAATATGGTCTTCCTTTCTTGTCTATGACTTGATCATTATATAACTTCTGACATTCTTCCTTGGTGTATCCTCAAATGAAGAACTCCTTTCATAGTCAAAAATAATTAACATATTCCAAACCGACATCATTCGGAATGACGGTAAATAGTGATGTTACTTCTAATGTAACCAAGACCATTATAGGTCTATATTCACCTGAAAAAACATATTGTGAAAAGCTTTCCAGGAAATGCTGTGTATCCCTAATTACTGAATCAGTTTCATTCACTATTTTCCTCAATTGTCGTTCGACATATACATGCACACTTTTTATGTACGTTTTTTATGTATAGCTTGATTTTTCACATATTGTACTTATTTGACTGCACTTTTAAAAAGTTGTTTTTTGTTTAAATAATTTGTTTAACTGTTGTAGGCTACACACTAAAGTGCGATAGCCTTTTCTGATCGTTTGTAGTTGTTTAAAGCTGCTTTAAGTGTATTTTTTACTGTTTTTGCCTTATCTTTAAAAAAAAAAAATCCTTGTTTCCCGCCTTTCTAAGCTAGTATAGTCCAGTTTTCAGGCTAGTGCTGAATTCAGGGCTGTGATACTAGTTTCTGAGTTGCCCATACCTTACTTGGATAGAAGGAAGTTTCTCTGTTCACCTGTGAGAGAGGGGAGCTTTGAGCAACCTATCTGTCCCTGGAGGAGTGGTTCCAGCCCAGAAGTTAGTAGTTTATTGGCCATTTTGGGCTAATTTCTATCTCTTTCATTTCCCTACTATAAAAACCGCGTTTGCACGGTTTTTCACACCAGGCAGTGCCCGTTAGCTACGGTTTAATTATTCCCGGCTCCACTAAGTCTCCTCTTCAGTTTTTCCCTTGAAACTAGTCTCTCAACCTAAGCACTCAAAAAGCATCTTACAGCCCAGCACTTGCTCAGACCTAATAGCAAGCACTAATATACCCTGACACTGATTGCCCAGCAGGGCAAGGCTCTTTATTCACCCCTCACCAAGAAAGCGACTAAGCAGCTCACTCTACTATTCAGGCATGACCAAAGGGCAACTTCAGGTGCACTCTCCAGTCCAGCTGGTGAATCTGGGTATCCTGAGGCAATGTTACAACTGCCTCATGTACACAGACAACCCTCTCCTCCTACCACAAAACACTAACATATGCGAGAGATGCAATTATACAGCCAAACTGGAAGCTAAGCTGTTTCCACCCAAGACTGGAACAGACACTCAAGAGGAGAAGGTTAACACTTGCACCACAACTCCAGCCACACACAGACCTACTAAAACAGCACTGGCAAAAAAATACACATAAATACACAAAATCATACTAGGAGGCTCTAAATAAAAACCTGCAAAAGCATCAGAGACCTCCAAAGCAGACACCCAAACAACCTGCACTTCCCATCACAAACCAGACAACACATAAAACACAAAATCAGTCTAATGCACAATCACAGCCCTTAAGGTGAAATAACATACCTAACACACTAGTAATAGGTGACTCTATAGTCAGGCACACTGACGTCCCACTCACTGGGGTGGACAAGCCGAAGGTTACTGTTAGCTGCCTGTCGGGAGCCAGAATCTGTCACATAACACAAGCACTCAGGTCACTCCAGAACAAGTACAAATATGACTCTGTCATTGTTCATGTTGGTGTGAATGACCTGAGATGTACCTCCCTGGACTACATGAAAAGAGACATGGAAGAGCTCTCTGATCATGTAGCCCAGGCTGGTATGACTTGACCCTGAGTAGCATCCTGCCCTCACCAAGAATGATACCTCAGTATAAAGAAAAAATGATCAATTTCAACAATTGGCTAAGCTTCTGGTGTCATTCAAAGGGGATCCAGTGTCTGTCAGCCTGGGATGACATGCTCGACAAGCCGCATTGCTTCGTAAGAGACGGCTTGCAGCTGTCACCCCTAGGCTTTCGAATACTGGCCAAGGCTCTTGCTGTACCCATAGTGCCTTTTTTAGGCAAGGCTCAAAAGTCAAACCCACGGGGATTACTTCCGTGTCACTATTAGACAGAGGCACAGTAAACTAAACTTTAAAAAGGGCACAGTATACTCAAATCAAGAGGTGGCGTAAGCCAAACACAATCGGGCTAGGCTTATAAATGCCCCAGGGCAGATAGCCTAGTATGAACCTATGAACCTCCGTAAACAGCACAATTAACAAAAAACTGAAGGTTATGCTACTCAACGCCAGGAGTTTAAATCTCAAACTGCACTTGCTTGAAGTACTCCTCAGTATGGCAAACGTCGACATCTGTGCAGTAACTGAAACCTGGTTCAAGGCTCCAGAGAGCACCCCAGCACTATCGGGCTACAATTCATACCACATGTTTCAGCCACTGAACACGGACCGAAACACAAAAGGAGGAGGTGTATCCATATTCATAAAGGATACCTATTCCTCCAGGTTTGTGACATAGCATGATACCTCTGGGATCATCCATGTGCAACTAACATCGGGCAAATCTGCAATGCAAATTGTGACCTGCTACAGATCACCCTCCAGGATCCAGGACCACCACTCCACCTTTCTGGAGACACTGGAAAACATGAAGGTGCTACCAAACACCCTGATATTGGGCGATTTCAATTACCCTACCATTCACTGGGAAAACTACTCAAGTACAAATTCCCATGCCCAGCGCTTCTTGGAATTCATCAACTCAAACACCCTGGATCAGCTGATAAACTCCCCTACCAGAGGTGAAAACATATTGGACCTGGTCATCACCAACATGGGCGACAGGTGTTCCACACCAGAGGTCAACCCGTCACTGGTTAGATCAGACCATAAACTAATCACTCTGGATGTCCACACCCCACCACCACCCCCAACTAAGGAAACCACAGTAAAAAACTTTTCTAAAGCAAACTTCACCCTACTTAAGACAGAGGTGGTAAGTTTCACAGCCCCCACACTAAAGGATAATGCTGCCCAAGATGCAGAAACCTTTAGAAATGCACTCTATGAGCACCTACAAGGATGCATGGATTGTGCCATCCCTAGAAAAACCAAGACTCACTCCTCTAAGAGAAGGAAATCAGTTTGGTGGACCCCTGCAATAAACAGGCTATACAATAGAAGGAGGAAACTAGTTCAGAAAAAAAAAAAATCCCAAGAAGGAAAGACATCCCTGATCAGTATCAGTAAGAAACTGAGGTCCCTCATGAAATCATCCAAGGCTAACTTCGAAAGAAAAATAACCAATGATTCAAAAGATAACCACAAAGCCTTCTTTAGCTATGTTAAGAATCTAAGTAGCAACTCGCAGATATGCACTGAACTAGTGCAAAATAGCACAAAATATACTTAACCTACTGATATTGCCAACATCCTGGCAGATAGATTCAGTGCAAATTTCACCCCCCTCTCACGTCCAAAAGGGCCCACAACAATACCGGAAAAGTGTAGTGTCCCAAAACTCACAGACGCACAGGTGAAAACAGCATTTTCAAAAGCCAAAAACACAGCGTCAATGGGACCAGATGGTGTCCCAGGCTGTGTCTTGCATGAACTACAGAACGAACTAACCCCCTACCTAAACACGCTGTTCAACCTCAGCCTTTCCACAGGCTACATGCCCATAGAATGGTGCACAGCAACGGTTATTCCTCTCCACAAAGGAGGGGCCACAACTGACCCTGGTAACTATTGCCCCATAAGCCTGACTAGCCCTGTCTGCCAGGCTATGGAGTGCATCATCATGGAACACATTAACAAAGACATTGGGAACCTCCAAACACTTGACCCAACCTAGTTCGGCTTTGTTCAGGGCAGATCATGCCTACTAAACCTGGTTGACTTCTTCAAGACAGTCACCAAGGCCATAGATGAGGGAAAGGTGGTTCACACAGCCTACCTTGACCTCACCAAGGCTTTTGGCACCATTCCCCACTCAGGTATTACAGAAAAACTCACCCTATGTCATGAGATGGGTTGCCAACTGGCTTACAGACAGAACTCACACGGTAAGAATAGCGGGCTCCAGGTCCGACTCTAAACCAGTCACAAGTGGTGTCCCGCAAGGCTTGGTCCTGGGACCCCTACTGTTCAGCATATACTTCTCAGAAGTACAGGGAAACACAGGAGGATTATGGCTAACCAAGTTCGCCGATGTCTGGAAAATGGGAGCCATAATTGACTCTCCGGCTGACACGGACATCCTCCAAAAAGGCCTTACTGAGATGGACACCTGGTGTCAAAGTTATGGCCTCAAGCTAAATGCCAAAAATGCATAGTAATCCCGTTTGGGAAAAACAAAACACCACGAATTACCACATAGGTGGCAGCCCCCTTAATACAGAAGAGGTAATAAGAGATCTGGGGACCCAGGTAGATAGTAATCTCTCCTTTGACAATCATTTTGCCAAAGTAGTTAGGAAATCCTTCTATGTGGCCCATCTAATTACTAAAGGGTTCACATTTAGAAATAAAGAGGTTATAGTGCCCCTCTACACATCACTCATTAGACCCATCATAGAGTACAATGCCCCATTTGGGATGTACCTCACAAGACACTTCCAACAGCTGAAAAGACCACAAAAGTACCTCACCAAGAGGATTACTGGTCTCAAACATATGTCCTATGCAGCCCGACTGAAAAAACTCCGGCTGTAATCAGTGGCATATCACTTACTCAGAAGTGATCTCTGCCTGACTTACAAAGCCATGTCCAACTCAGAATTTATGGACATGCTCCACCTAAAAAATCCAAGTCACTGCGAGCCACACTCTCTAGTGAGCTAAACCTCACCACAACAATAAACAGAACATGCTGGAGGGATAGATTCCTGTCACAGAGACTCCCCATGCTTTGGAACAAAATTCCAAATTACATCAGGCAGAGCCCCTCACTAACACTCTTCAAGAGAAACCTTGACGAGTGGATGGGTAACAGAAAATACACCCCTGGGATCACTTCATTGGCTCTGCTTGACAGAGGATCAGTTAATTTATCAATGGGGTGGCGAAAGCCGACACACTCTGGCTAGGCTTATAAATGCCCTTGGGCAGATAGCCTAGTACCTACCTATGAACCTATTAATGTCTGCATAAGATGTATGCCTTTAACATAATGTATATATTAAATATTTAAAATTATTTTTTTCTTTTAAGAAGTCCAATGGAATTGTGATTTAGTGTCTGTCACGCATGAGATTGAGTACAGGATAGAGTTATCTAAAGTGAATGATGTACTGCTAATGGATTAATGTAGGGTTAGATGTGTCTTAATGTGTATATATACTACCATCTAGTGGTGCCTGTTATGTTAGTCACTTGTTTGATTGAGGTCATATATTTTCTTTTCAGTTTTATATACAAATTTCGTAAGTACGTACACACACACACACACACACAATATATATAGATATATATATATATATATATATATATTTTTTTTTAACCTTTGAGGAGTTTGGATATATTTTTATAGTACTATATTTTTATATATATGTTTTTTATATATCATATGGATATTCCTTGTATAAAAATGCCTAGCTTTTAATGTTGAGGTGTTATAGCTCTTTTTTAAATAGATTAAATTATTGATTTATTAATAGGAACAATGACTGGTGACTATTGAGTTAATAGGTTGATTGGAATGTATTTAAATGTATACCACAGCAGTTTTTGATATTTCTGATGAAGTGTTCATTGTGAATGCAAAAGGGCTAACAGAATATACTGTCTTTATTTTGTTTTATGATTTCTACTTGTCATTAAAGTCTCCTTCGCTACTGTGGTGTTGCCTCAATAGTTTTTCTACTTGTGGATGTAAAAGATCCCACTGCACCTACTGAAAAGAGTAAGTTTTTTTAAAATTAACACAACATAAACAAAACATCATTTATATCTATACATACTTACAGGTACAGATCTACCCATTTCTATATACCATCATCGTTATTATTCTTCCATAACCCACCCCCATTCCTTTTTCCACAACTGTAATCTAATTTTTCACAATTTATCAGTAAAAATCTATTTCATTTTGTCTTCATTCCAAATAACCTATATGAGAAAAAATAAATTCTTATTTACATTTCTCACATATTCTTTTTTTTATAATATCCATACATAATCATATAAACATCTATATTGTATACGCCATTAATATTCTTTACACAACTATTTCCAGAGTATAACTTTTAATTTTACATTTCAAAAAATTTTCTGATTCTCTTTTGTCACTTTCTCCCACAAAATAAACACACTTTTTCAACATTTTTTTAATATGACAGATTCCTCTTTACTAGTAACTTTTTTTATTACCAGTCTCCATAGGAAATTCTGATACTCAACAATCTTAGTACACCATTTTTCCTTACTTTAATGGCTTTTATCAATTCTTCTGGTAAACTTTCCCATAGATTTATTGTTCCATCACATTATTATACCACTTTCTTCTATCCTTCTTATAATCAATGTTCCTTTTCCACGTTATCATTTTTTCTTGATATTTTTTTAATTTCTTCATTTACAAAATATTTATCTTTTTCTTATTCTCGTCATCTCTCAACATGTATGTACTTATATCTAAACATTTTTACTGTTAATTTTTCATTTTATTCCTTTACCCACTTTAATACTCTATACAAGTTTAAAGAAGCCTAATAAACAACTGGATTTAATGACCCCAATCCCACTATATCTTCACTTGTATACAATATAGCTCTTTTCACTGGATTTACTCTTGAACCCCATATGAAAGAAAATATTAATTGCACAATTTCTTTTTCATATATGCCTGGGTCATATAAAACAGAATTCACCAGCTATTTTTTTTGTTTTGCTGAATGCTAATCTATAAGCCCTCCACACAAGACACACTTCTTTCATTTCTTTTATCAAACCCTCCCATTGCATCATAACTACATAATTTTTCCCAGTCTTTATTCTTAGCAGAGACCCTTCACTCCTTGAAAAATAGCCCACTCCCCACCCCCGGTTTTCACAACATCACCCAAACCCTTACTTTTTTCTTTATTCAAAGTCATTCCCATTTCCTTTAAACATCCATTCAAACAAACCAACATTTCTGTCAACCACATTTTATTCTAAATAACCACAACTATATCATCTGCATATGTCAAAACTACTGGAATCACCACTTCTTTTTGCATCACATATCTAAAATCTTTCATTTTATAAGCTCCTTTACACACTATTGATTAATTACTAATGCAAACAATGTCCCACTCATGGGATATCCTTGGTTATACTGCAATTCATGCATATTTCTTTACTCAGCCACCCATTCGTTAGCACTCTCATTCTATTATTCTGATATGCTGACATCAACACACTTCTGTTACTTATTCTGTACCTTTCTATAACATCCCACAAAGCATTATGTCCTTCTATATCAAATGCCTTGCTAATATCACCTACCATAAGTTCCACATCTTCCTTTTTAATTAAAATATCATACACAATTTCTTGAACCACTAATAACAAGTTCTGGCATCCCTTCCCTTTTAAACCACATAATACTTTCCCCCATAATGTCCTTCATCCTTCCTTCTATTCTGCTTTGTATTGTCATAAAAAGTTATAATTTGTAATCTTTGATGTGAGAGGTCTCCATTTTTTATTTCATTCTTTTCATCTTTCTTCTATTTAAATTTTAATATCCTACTACACAACTCTTTATAAACAAACCCTTCTTTCAACCACTCATTCAAAATGTTTACAAAAGACTCTCTTTGCTATTCCTTTAATTTATTGTACATTTCATATATTTCCTAGTCCTCTCCGGTTGCGACCACGTGCCCAGCAGACTACCCTCCTTTTGAAGCTCCTGAAGCTTAAGTGGAATACCAGTTCCTTCACGGAACCCTATACAGCATCTTCCCTAAGGACTGCTGCATGTATGTACTTCCTATTGCTCCTATCTACTTAATGAGTTTTATTGAGCCACTTCTTGGTGGTATATTGTCCTAGGATAGGGCTCTGCCCTGCGTCTGCCAGCAGCGTGCCACAGTCCTAACTATCTTATTTTTCTCCTGCCTACCTTTTTAACCTGTGCCCGTTTTTCTAGTACCCTTACAAACTAGGGTAGCAATTCCTAACCAAGGCCACTAGATGGCAGTATAGTACTTTCTTCATTCCCTATTCGGAATTCCCTCACATAGAGAAACATTCTAGCTAGGTTCTTGTAATTATTCCCTCATAGTGTTATTGTTCCCTCCTGAGGCTTTCTCCTTACCCCTGCTCTCCCAAACCCACTAAAATTAAGGAACATTTTTTCCTACTCAGTTCTCCCATCATACAACTAGTTTAGCCTACATTACCTGATTAGCCCCTCCTGCCCTCCCCACTTTGACCCCCGTATTTCTAGTAATTCTTTATCTCTCCAATACTTTAACTCTGTCTGCACCCTCTTAATTCCCTATAAGTCTCTCTGTTCTACCTATATACATCCTACTAATTCCTTTTCTAGGATATCTTACCTGACCCTGGGAGTGATCCCAAACAAACTGACTGATTGTCTTTTTTCTTCTGGCTCTCCTTCTCCTTTGTTCTACCTGCTCCGTTCGCCCTGCGGGCTCACTCTGCTCCCCCTACCCTACCCCCAATTCCCACACACCCCCAGGGGTCCTACACTTATAGCTCAATAGCCCTACCCCCTACTCCATCCACCTATAACTATACCCTTATAATTAAGACATTTTTGCAACTCCGCCCACTCTTTAATATTCCTATCTGTTCCTCCTCTAAATAACTCCCTCTTTTAAATCAAATACTCACCATTAACTACCCACCATTATACCTATCTACTCACTGTCTCTTTGTATTCACCTTCACTCACTATGTATAACCCACACATTTCTAAAAATAACATCCTACTCTCCACCTTCCTACTCTTAAACACTCTTCTCATTGCTTACTCCCTTACCTTCTATGAAAACACAAACTTATCTGAAACTCAACTAGCACTAAAACAAACTACTTTACACTCTCACTACATCTCACAACCACACATCAATATCATCTTCCTACCTCATGCCTCATTACCATAGATCAACTCATATCAATTTTTTTCTTAACAAGAAACCTTTTTCAATTTCTTCCAAACTTTCCAAATACCTACACAGTCACCAGCAGCTATTATTCCTATATGGCGACATTCATCCCAATCCAGGCCCAAATAATCACCACCCTACCATCTCCATAGTAAACCAAGCTAATTCTATAATTCCTACCCCCAATCAGATCTCTCTCCATATAGCCCACCTAAATATTCGCAGCCTAAACAATAAAACAACACAAATGCATGCCCTTCGTGACCTATATTCCTTCGATATCCTTTGTCTAACTGAAACCTGGCTAAAAGCAGATACCAAGGATAATGACTTACTACCTCCAGGATATAACATCATTAGACTTGACCGACACACCAAAAAGGGCGGAGGTGTAGCTATACTTTACAAAACTGAACTACTGGTTACCTTACTAGATACAAAACCACCCTTACAAAACAATAGTGAAATCTTAATCACCAAACTACAAATTAATACTTATAAATCCATTTATATCATTTGCTGTTATATACCCCCAGGTAACAATATTAATACCCTTGAAAACTTACTGTACTGGCTCTCAAACTCCTTCTCTCAGGAAACTATACTTCTAGGTGACTTTAATATCGATTGGAATTCTTGCATCTCCCAAAAACCCACCTCTCACATAAACCTCTATGGCTTTATCCAAACCATTACTGTCCCCACTTGAATAAACAAAACCAGCTCCAAACAAAGTACCCTAGACTGGATTTTAGTTAATAGCAACCCTATGATTTATACTACAGGCACACTACCTGATAATATCAGTGACCATTTAACCACTTTTATGACCAGACAAAACAGCACTATCTCCAATAATACTCAAGTTAGAACTACCAGGAACAAAAGCAATTTCAACCAAACTAACTTCCAATTAGAACTCAAAGCTTGTAATTGGTCTCCCCTAAAATACTTCCCTCTCGATGAAACAGTCTCATACTTTAGCAACAAATTCCTTCAAATCCTCAACCTCCATGCCCCTACTAGATTAATTAAAACCAAATCAAAGCCTGCTCCTTGGCTAACAAGAGAAACCAAACAAAAAATGTTACATAAAAATAGAACCTGGGCCAAATGGCGTAGTACTAAAAACCCATCAGACCACCAAACCTTTAAACAACTGAGGACTGCAACAAAGAAACTTATATTCCTTGATAAAAAAAAATTATTATTGGAATTTCCAACATACCCAACACCAAACCCCCCAGAAATTCTGGTCAAGTATCAATAAACTACTACATCCAGGTAACTCTAAAACCCCCACTCCTTCTAACCTCACTCAGAACACGCCTAACCAAATTGCTGATACTTTCAACAAATTTTTCTCAGACACTGTCACCTCTCTTGCTCCAAATTTATCTCCACAGTCCACGCAAGCACCTTATTCCCTCAACAAAAATCCCCCCTCTTTCAAACTGCAACCAGTTTCAACAGATCTTATCTTTACTCTTCTTACAAAACTCAAACCATGTACCCCCTCAGCTGACCTTCTCCCAGCTGAATATCTACAAATTGCAGCCAAAGTAATTGCCCTTCCTGTCTCCATATTAATTAATTGAACCATAACTGAAGGCTTTATTCCAACCCTCTGGAAAGTTTCTCATATCATTCCTCTACATAAGGGTGGTAACTCTTTCGAAAAGATGTATACATCATCAACTACTTGACCATCTTCTCCAAAACAATCTTCTAGCAGACTGCCAACATGGTTTCAGACCCTATCACAGCACTACTACAGCACTCTTGTCATTTACAGACCATATTAATAAAAATTGGAACAACAACCTGCTGTCCTCAGCGCTATTCTTGGACCTCTCTAAGGCCTTTGATATGGTTAACCATTCCCTCTTACTAAACATCCTCAAATCATTTGCCTTGGACACTCAAGCTATCCAGTGGTTTAATTCCTACTTAGAAACTAGACAACAAGCAGTTCTTTGGGATAATCACATTTCATCTCTTCTTCCCATCACAATAGCAGTGCCACAAGGCTCAATACTAGGCCTCTCCTCTTTTCTATTTTTATTAACAATCTAAATATGTCCCTTCCTCAATCCATATGTATACAATATGCCGATGACTCAACACTGATATGTTCAGCATCCTCCCCAATTAAGCTTCAGACCACTACACAACAAGTCTTCACAGCAGCGGAAAACTGGTTCTTTCAGCATTGCCTCTTACTGAATTCCAAAAAGACTAAACTATTACCTTTTACACCATCACAGAAATCTTTGACCTTTACCTTCGATATAATTTCTAACAATGGCACAATAATATCCCCTGACTCTACTACCAAACTTTTAGGTGTCACAATAGACCATAGTCCATAATCTCAACTTTGATGCCCATATTAACTTAACCATCAAGTCAGTCAATAGAAAACTTGGATCTCTCTACAGACTCAAACCCTTCCTTACTACCTCAGCCAGAAGGACTGTAGCACAAATGCACCTACTCTCTACCCTTCTTTATGCCTCACCTATTTTTACAAACTTATCAAAATCTAATTTCAATAAACTAGCAATATTATATAATAATATTACAAGATTTGCCACAGGACCCTCTTTTCAAACCCATCATTGCTCAAATCTTAAACAACTAGGTTGGCTAGAATTACAAAATCAAATACGACTACAGCAACTTACCATCACCCACAAAATCTTCTATCAACCTTCTAATACCACAGTACTTAGTACCCTTATTTCTCCTTATAAAAATCTATCTTCCTTGTGCTCCACCACAAAGCTACTAGCAGCACCCTATAAATCCAACCACAAAGCTGGGGACTGTTTTTTCTCCAACTGTATTGGACCTATCTGGAACAAGCTACCAAGTGAACTCAGTGCTATTACTTCTTTACCCACTTTCAAGAAGCACCTAAAAACTTTGAGTAACTCTCAATGGCTCTGTCCTTGTACAAACCCTGACTAAACTTTTATTCCCTCTACCTTTTTTTCACCCCCTAAAACCTTTTCTAGGTTCTTTTAGTATTTTTGTTTGTACCTTCAAGAGGCAGCTAAAAACTGTGCTTAATCCCCAACATCTCTGTCCTGTACAAACTCTGACTAAACTTCCTATTCCCTGGAGGTGATGGTGAGGTCCAGCCTTACAAGACTATCTGCAAATATATAGAGCTGAGTATATTTTTCTGTATTATTCTGTATTATAGAGCTAAATTGTTGCTTAAATATCTGTTGTCTTACTCCTCACATCTGTGTTGAAACTGTTTTTCCCCACCCCCCTCATTTCCTGCCTTGTCTTCAGCTGATATAATTGGCTTTATAGCTGGTGTGTGTGCCCTGTTAACTAACAATCTGCATTCAAACTGGAACCTTAGTTTGAGAGACAGCCTTACAAGACTATCTTCAAATATATAGAGCTGAGTAAATTTTTCTGTATTATTCTCTATTATAGAGCTAAATTGTTGCTTAGATATCTGTTGTCTTACTGCTCTGCAAATATATAGAGATCAGTATATATTTTTTGGCTTTATAATTTGCACATTCCTCACATCTGTGTTGAAACTGTTTTTCCCCACCCCCCCCTCATTTCCTGCCTTGTCTTCGGCTGATATAATTGGCTTTATAGCTGGTGTGTGTGTGCCCTGTTAACTAACAATCTGCATTTGAACTGGGACCTTTGTTTGAGAGACAGCCTTACAAGACTATCTACAAATATACAGAGCTGAGTATATTTTTCTGTATTATTCTGTATTATAGAGATAAATTGTTGCTTAGATATCTGTCGTCTTACTGCTCTGCAAATATATAGAGATCAGTATATATTTTTTGGCTTTATAATTTGCACATTCCTCACATCTGTGTTGAAACTGTCCCCCCCCCATTTCCTGCCTTGTCTTCAGCTGATATAATTGGCTTTATAGCTGGTGTGTGTGCCCTGTTAACTAACAATCTGCATTCAAACTGGAACCTTAGTTTGAGAGACAGCCTTACAAGACTATCTGAAAATATATAGAGCTGAGTATATTTTTCTGTATTATTCTGTATTATAGAGCTAAATTGTTGCTTAGATATCTGTTGTCTTACTGCTCTGCAAATATATATAGATCAGTATATATTTTTTGGCTTTATAATTTGCACATTCCTCACATCTGTGTTGAAACTGTTTTTCCCCACCCCTCATTTCCTGCCTTGTCTTCAGCTGATATAATTGGCTTTATAGCTGGTGTGTGTGCCCTGTAACTAACAATCTGCATTCAAACTGGAACCTTAATTTGAGAGACAGCCTTACAAGACTATCTGCAAATATATAGAGCTGAGTATATTTTTCTGTATTATTCTGCATTATAGAGCTAAATTGTTGCTTAGATATCTGTTGTCTTACTGCTCTGCAAATATATAGAGATCGGTATATATTTTTTGGCTTTATAATTTGCACATTCCTCACATCTGTGTTGAAACTGTCCCCCCCCCCCCATTTCCTGCCTTGTCTTCAGCTGATATAATTGGCTTTATGGCTGGTGTGTGGCCTGTTAACTAACAATCTGCATTTGAACTGGGACCTTAGTTTGAGAGACAGCCTTACAAGACTATCTGCAAATATATAGAGCTGAGTATATTTTTCTGTATTATTCTGTATTATAGAGCTAAATTGTTGCTTAGATATCTGTTGTCTTACTGCTCTGCAAATATATAGCGATCAGTATATATTTTTTGGCTTTATAATTTGCACATTCCTCACATCTGTGTTGAAACTGTTTTTCCCCACCCCCCTCATTTCCTGCCTTGTCTTCAGCTGATATAATTGGCTTTATAGCTGGTGTGTGTGTGCCCTGTTAACTAACAATCTGCATTCAAACTGGAACCTTAGTTTGAGAGACAGCCTTACAAGACTATCTGCAAATATATAGAGCTGAGTATATTTTTCTGTATTATTCTGCATTATATAGCTAAATTGTTGCTTAGATATCTGTTGTCTTACTGCTCTGTAAATATATAGAGATCGGTATATATTTTTTGGCTTTATAATTTGCACATTACTCACATCTGTGTTGAAACTGTTTTCCCCCACCCCCCCTCATTTCCTGCCTTGTCTTCAGCAGATATAATTGGCTTTATAGCTGGTGTGTGTGGCCTGTTAACTAACAATCTGCATTTGAACTGGGACCTTAGTTTGAGAGACAGCCTTACAAGACTATCTGCAAATATATAGAGCTGAGTATATTTTTCTGTATTATTCTGTATTATAGAGCTAAATTGTTGCTTAGATATCTGTTGTCTTACTGCTCTGCAAATATATAGCGATCAGTATATATTTTTTTGGCTTTATAATTTGCACATTCCTCACATCTGTGTTGAAACTGTTTTTCCCCCCCCCTCATTTCCTGCCTTGTCTTCAGCTGATATAATTGGCTTTATAGCTGGTGTGTGTGCCCTGTTAACTAACAATCTGCATTCAAACTGGAACCTTAGTTTGAGAGACAGCCTTACAAGACTAACTGCAAATATATAGAGCTGAGTATATTTTTCTGTATTATTCTGTATTATAGAGCTAAATTGTTGCTTAGATATCTGTTGTCTTACTGCTCTGCAAATATATAGAGATCAGTATATATTTTTTGGCTTTATAATTTGCACATTCCTCACATCTGTGTTGAAACTGTCTCCCCCTCATTTCCTGCCTTGTCTTCAGCGGATATAATTGGCTTTATAGGTGATGTGTGTGCCCTGCTAACTAACAATCTGCATTCAAACTGGAACCTAAGTTTAAGAGACAGCCTTACAAGACTATCTGCAAATATATAGAGCTGAGTATATTTTTCTGTATTATTCTGTATTATAGAGCTAAATTGTTGCTTAGATATCTGTTGTCTTACTGCTCTGCAAATATATAGAGATCAGTATATATTTTTTGGCTTTATAATTTGCACATTCCTCACATCTGTGTTGAAACTGTTTTTCCCACCCCCCCTCATTTCCTGCCTTGTCTTCAGCTGATATAATTGACTTTATAGCTGGTGTGTGTGCCCTGTTAACTAACAATCTGCATTCAGACTGGAACCTTAGTTTGAGAGACAGCCTTACAAGACTATCTGCAAATATATAGAGCTGAGTATATTTTTCTATATTATTCTGTATTATAGAGATAAATTGTTGCTTAGATATCTGTAGTCTTACTGCTCTGCAAATATATAGAGATCAGTATATATTTTTTGGCTTTATAATTTGCACATTCCTCACATCTGTGTTGAAACTGTTTTCCCCCCCCCCCTCATTTCCTGCCTTGTCTTCAGCTGATATAATTGGCTTTATAGCTGGTGTGTGTGCCCTGTTAACTATCAATCTGCATTCAAACTGGAACGTTAGTTTGAGAGACAGCCTTACAAGACTATCTGCAAATATATATTGCTGAGTATATTTTTCTGTATTATTCTGTATTATAGAGCTAAATTGTTGCTTAGATATCTGTTGTCTTACTGCTCTGCAAATATATAGAGATCAGTATATATTTTTTGGCTTTATAATTTGCACATTCCTCACATCTGTGTTGAAACTGTTTTCCCCACCTCCACCCTCATTTCCTGCCTTGTCTTCAGCTGATATAATTGGCTTTATAGCTGGTGTGTGTGCCCTGTTAACTAACAATCTGCATTCAAACTGGAACCTTAGTTTGAGAGACAGCCTTACAAGACTATCTGCAAATATATAGAGCTGAGTATATTTTTCTGTATTATTCTGTATTATAGAGCTAAATTGTTGCTTAGATATCTGTTGTCTTACTGCTCTGCAAATATATAGAGATCAGCATATATTTTTTGGCTTTATAATTTGCACATTCCTCACATCTGTGTTGAAACTGTTTTTCCTCACCCCCCTCATTTCCTGTCTTGTCTTCAGCTGATATAATTGGCTTTATAGCTGTTGTGTGTGCCCTGTTAACTAACAATCTGCATTCAAACTGGAACCTTAGTTTGAGAGACAGACTTACAAGACTGTCTGCAAATATATAGAGCTGAGTATATTTTTCTGTATTATTCTGTATTATATAGCTAAATTGTTGCTTAGATATCTGTTGTCTTACTGCTCTGCATATATATAGAGATCAGTATATATGTTTTGGCTTTATAATTTGCACATTCCTCACATCTGTGTTGAAACTGTTTTCTCCACCCCCCTCATTTCCTGCCTTGTTTTCAGCTGATATAATTGGCTTTATAGCTGGTGTGTGTGCCCTGTTAACTAACAATCTGCATTCAAACTGGAACCTTAGTTTGAGAGACAGCCTTACAAGACTATCTGCAAATATATAGAGCTGAGTATATTTTTCTGTATTATTCTGTATTATAGAGCTAAATTGTTGCTTAGATATCTGTTGTCTTACTGCTCTGCAAATATATAGAGATCAGTATATATTTTTGGCTTTATAATTTGCACATTCCTCACATCTGTGTTGAAACTGGTTTTCCCCACCCTCCCTGTTCTTGGTTGTAGTTTAAATTTGGTGGCTTTTGCAGTGCCCACCCCACTGTAGATTTGATCTAGGACACTCCCCCGTCCCATCTCTTTATCGCATTCTACCTAATAAACCCTTTCTGCACTTGCTTTTAGTCCTTTTTAATTTAATTACATTTTTTCAAACTGTGTGTGGACTAATATTGCTACATACTCAAGTGTGCCAGCTTGCACTGCATGAGAATTGTTTTTACTACTGCTTTTGCTACTTTTCTGAAAAAAAAAACTTTATCTGCTTTTACTGTATTTGTGTTTCTTCCTACTTTATTTTGCCTTTGCATCATCTTAAAAGTACTCAATTGTATTTATTACTGCTTGATGTAACTCATTCTAAGCCCTTTAGTTTAAACACTTGGGCTTCAGACCAGTTGTTTTACATTAGGAAGGTTTGTGGCATGCACTGTGGTGGCAGGACAGGTAGCTTACATCCTTCTAAGTTGGGAACTCCTGACTGAGAGCTCAGTGTCTGTTATTCTAAAAGTGTATTAGTTCTGGTTTAAACACTTGGGCTTCAGGCCAGTTATTTTACATTAACAAGGTTCGTGGTCTGCACTCTTGTGGGAGGAGAGGCTGGACTCTGCCCTTCTGAGCTGGGAATTTCTGGTTAAAGGTTTATAGTGCCTGCATATTTGAACTGTTTCTTACAGAAATTGGTACACCTTGTTTGCTGTAGCATAGACTTGATCCAGGCCTTCTGAATCTAGCTTTGTTTGTATGCTTGTTGTTTGTTTGCTTGTTATTTCCCTGGAACGCTAATTCCACCTAAAACGTGGCTTTTCAGTGCTTCTGTGGATCCCTAGTGATATCTGCATTGCTTACTGTACTTATTTCCTTGTTTCACTTGAAAGAAAGTTACTGTTTGTCATTTTTGCATTTAAGTTACCTGTAACACATTGCACTTAAGTTACCTGGCACTTGCTCACTAAGCAATTATATAAGTCAGCACTAAAAAATTAAAAGCACTACACCCTCACAAACTCCCCTTGAGTACCTTGTTCCCCATTGGCCCTTGTTTTCAATTACAAAGGAATTCCCAATACTATTCTAGCATGTCCAAAGGTCAGTTGTCAATCTCCTCTCCAGTCCAGCTGGTGAATCTGGGAATCTTGAGGCAATGTTACAACCGCCTCATGTACACAGACAACTCTCTCCTCCTCCCAACAAATTCCAACACATGTGAGAGATGCAACCATATAGCCAAACTGGAGGCTAAGCTCTCTCAACTCAGTACTGGCATAACCAGTCAGGAGGAGAAGGAAACCACACTCACTACAATTCCAGTCTCACATAGACCTACCACAACAGCAAACCAAACACATAATCACACAAAAACATACTCGGAGGCTCTAAATAAAGATCTTCCTAAGCAGCAGAGACCTCCAAAGCAGACACCCAAGCAACCGCTACCCCAAAACAAAACACATGCAACACATATCTCACAAAGCCAATGTGCCGAACAGTCACAGCCCTTAAGGCTAAACAACACACCTGATACACTTGTAATAGGTGACTCTATCATCAGGCACACTGACGTCCCACTCACCAGGCTGAACAAGGAGAAGGTCATGGTGAGCAGCCTGTCAGGCGCTAGGATCCGCCACATAACACAAGCACTCAGGTCACTCCAAGGCAAGTACAAATATGACTCAGTCATTGTCCATGCTGGTGTGAATGACCTGAGACGTACCTCCCTGGACTACATGAAAAGAGACATAGAGAAGCTCTCTGAGCATGTATCCCAGGCCGGTATGACCCTGACCTTGAGTAGCATCTTACCCTCACCAAGAATGATGCCACAATATGAAGACAAGATGATCAATTTCAACAATTGGCTTAAGTATCGGTGTCATTCAAAGGGGATCCAATGCCTGTCAGCCTGGGATGATATGCTCGACAAGTCACGATGCTTCGCTAAGGACATCTTGCACCTGTCACCCCTGGGCTTTTGGATATTGGCAAAGGCTCTTGCTACCCCCATAGTGCCTTTTTTAGGCAAGGCTCAAAAGACAAACCCACCTCCATAGGTATCACAAGGGATAAGAAACTAAGAGTAATGCTACTCAACGCCAGAAGTCTAAACCTCAAGATGCATGCACTCGAAACTCTCTTTAGCATGGAGAACATCGATATCTGTGCAGTAACAGAAACCATGTTCAGGGCTCCCGAGAGCACCCCAGCACTACCAGGTTATACCTCATACCATGCTTTTCGGCCCCCAAACTTGGACTGAACTACAAAAGGAGGGGGAGTATCAATATTCATCAAAGATACCCACACCTCCAGGTTGGTGGCACAGCACGAAGCATCAGAGACTATCCATGTGCAACTAACAGTGGGTAAAACTGCCTTCCAGTTTATAGCCTGCTACAGTCCACCCTCCCAAACCCAAGAACCCCACTCGGCCTTCCTGAGAACACTGAAAAATATGAAGGTCTCTCCAAACACCATTATATTGGGTGACTTCAACTACCCAAGCATAGACTGGGAGCATTACTCTAGCTCCAACACCCTAGCCCAAAGGTTCCGAGAATTCATAAACTCAAATGCTATGGAACAACTTGTTACCACTCCCACAAGAGGGGAAAACATACTGGACCTGATCATCACCAACATGGGGACTCTGTGCTCCAGACCAGAAGTGTATCCCTCACTGGTAAGATCAGACCATAAACTAATCCAACTGGATATTCACATCCCGACCCCACCCCCTGCCCAGAAAACCACAGTGAAAAACTTCTCTAAAGCAAATTTCACACTCCTCAAAACCGAGGTGGAATCCTTCAAAACCCCCGGGCCTGTGGAAAATATGGCCCAGACCACAGAATCCTTTATAAATGCATTCTATGAACACCTTCAGGAATGCATGGATCATGCAATCCCAAATAAAACCAAGACCCAATCCTCCAAAGGCAGACGTCCTGTCTGGTGGACCCCAGCCATAAACAAACTATACAATAGAAGGAGGAAGCTACTACATGATAGAGCAAAATCCCGAAAAGCGAAGGCATCTCTGATCAGTATTAGCAAAAAACTACGGGCACTCATAAAATCGTCTAAGGCCAGCTTCGAGAGAAAAATTGCACAGGACACTAAGGATAATCACAAGGCTTTCTTTAGTTATGTTAGGAACCTGGGTGGGAATTCCCAGATATGCTCAGAATTAGTCCAAAATGACAAAAAATACACCGAACCCACAGACATTGCCAACATCCTAGCTGACAGGTTCAGTGCAAACTTCTTCCCCCCCCCCACCAAAAGGGCAAATATCTATCCCAGCAGAGTGCTGCCCCCCCCCTGACATCTCAGATGCTCATTTAAGAGCCACCCTCTCCAAAGCAAAAAGCACAGCATCAATGGGACCAGACAGTGTCCTGGGCTGCGTCCTACATGAAATCCAAGAAGAGCCAAACCCAAACATAAAACTACTGTTCCATCTCAGCCATACTACAGGATATGTACCCAAAGAGTGGTGTACAGCAACAGTGGTCCCTCTCCACAAAGGTGGTGCCTCAACGGACCCTGGAAACTATCGCCCCATAAGCCTTACTAGCTTGGTCTGCAAAGCTATGGAAAGGATCATCATGGACCTCATAAATAAAGATATTGGGGACCTACAGACACTGGATCCTACCCAGTTCGGCTTTGTTAAGGGCAGGTCCTGCCTCTTAAACCTGGTCGACTTCTTTGAAACCATCACCAAGGCCATTGATGAAGGGAAGGTGGTCCACACAGCCTACCTGGACCTCGCAAAAGCCTTCGATACAATACCCCACTTGGGCATTATAGATAAGCTCACCAGCTTAAATATAAACCCCTATGTCACTAGATGGGTTGCAAACTGGCTCAAGGACAGAACCCACATGGTTAGAATTGCTGGAGCCATGTCAGACTCCAAACCAGTTACAAGTGGCATCCCACAAGGCTCAGTCCTGGGACCTCTCTTGTTCGGTATATATTTCTCAGAGGTACAGGCCAACAAGGAAGGACTGTGGCTGACCAAGTTCGCAGATGACTGCAAACTGGGTGCCATAATCGACTCTCCAGCTAACACAAGCATCCTCCAAAAGGGCCTCATAGAAACAGACAACTGGTGCCAGAGCCATGGCCTCAAGCTAAACACCAAAAAGTGTATAGTCATCCCCTTTGGCAAAAACAAAGTGCCCACAAATTACCACATAGGTGGTAATCCATTAAGTACAGAAGAAGTAATTAGGGACCTGGGGATCCAAGTTGATAGCAATCTCTCATTTGACAACCACGTGGCCAAAGTGGTTAGAAAAACATTTTATATAGCCCACCTAATCATGAAGGGATTCACATCTAGATCAGGGGAGATCATCATGCCTCTTTACTCATCCCTCATCAGGCCCATAATCGAGTACAATGCCTCTTTTGGGATGTACCTTACCAAACACCTGCAGCAACTGGAAAGACCCCAAAAGTACCTCACCAAGAGGATCAAAGGGCTCAAACAGATGCCATATGCTGCCCGGTTAAAGAAACTCCAGCTCTACTTAGTGGCATACCGCCTGCTCAGAGGCGATCTGTGCCTGACGTATAAAGCCATGTCCAACCCGGAATTAAGGGACATGCTGCACCTCAAAAATTCAAATCCCATCGAGCTACGTGCTTGAGAGACTTGAACCTCAGCACTGAAATAAATAGGGCATGCTGGAGGGACAGATTCATAACCCAGAGGCTCCATTTACTCTGAAATAAAATCCCAGTCCAGGTTAGGCAGAGTCCCTAACTGACTCTCTTCAAGAGGAATCTTGATGAGTGGATGGGAGATCGTAGGTTTACCCCGGGTATCACTTCTGTGTCACTGTTAGACAGAGGCACAGTATGCTAACCTTGAAAAAGGGCATAGCAAAATTAATTTAAAATGGGTGGCGAAAGCAAAATATACTCTGGCTAGGCTTATAAATGCCCTAGGGCAGATAGCCTAGTATGAACCTATTCCCTCAACCTCTTTTCACCCTTAAAAAAAAAAAAAAAAAAAATTTCTTGCATTTTTATTTCAAGTATTGCAAAGTATTTTTCTTGGTAATTCTTACGAACCAGTTTTTTTTGTAACACCTTCCTTTTGTATAATATTTCTGATTTGAATGTATAACAACACTTGATTATATAAACCCATCTTTTTGTGGAGCTTTTCTCCCTGGGCCTCTACTGAAAATGGACATATATCCAGCTAGACTAGCCCGGTCAACAAATGTAAAATAAAAATAAATAATATCTGGATCTGATACTGAATCCTAAGTACTTCATCCAATTCACTAATAGTAATTGCTTTTACAAATTCTTCCTTAACTCATTTTTGATTTTTTTTTTACTTTCTACTCTATTTTATTTTTTTCTTTTTAGTCTTATATATATTTTCTACATGCTGTACTACAATATTCATAATTTCCCCTTATGTTCTTTTTACCTCTCCTTTTACATTTTTAATTTCCTCTTATATAATAATATCCTCCTTTACTATTTTACCCAAATATGCAGATACCTCCTCCCTTTTCCCTTATAAATAATATCTCTGCTTCAACAATAAAGTCTCATTTTTTCTCATTTTCTTTTATATATTTCCTTTACCATATCATAATACTCTCTTGTGTTTATCCCTAAATTCTCCAGTATATTTCTACACATCTTTCCATACTTCACTTACTCTTGCTTTCTTACATTGTTCTGCCATTGAAAAATACACTTTTATACTTCCTTTTAAATTCAATCCACCATCCAGACCAGTTTTAATAAAAGTCCTTCATGATTATATGATCCCCCCATATGATTCCCGCTCTCCAAATTCATCCTTTATTCTTTTTATTCCTGTTCCTATTTTAATATACTCCCTTTCTTCCATCACCTCCATTCTTTTCTCTAAATATTGTGAAAAACCTGTCTGTACTGTATCACTATCTGCTATACCCAGTGCTTCCGATACTACAAAATAATCAATTTTAGATCCAATTTCCCCTCTTCTGTAAGTCTATTGACTTTTATTCCATACAGCTATTTTACCACATTTTATCACTTTTTGTATACTTTAACATCTTCCCTTTCTTTTTACATGTTCCACTTAAATCACAAAGTCCCCTGAAATAATAATTTTCAAGGTAACCACCACATAATCTAATATTTGATAAAAAAGATTTGTCTTTCCTTGATATTTGTATATGCATATAATTCTGTATACATATTCTCTCCACTTCACATCCACAAGAGTTAACCTTCCCATCTTTACCAATGTTGCATCTAATATTTTTACTGTTTTTTTTTTCATACAGCCACTCCAGAACAACATTCACTTCATAAATACCATATTATATTTTCACCCAGAGTTTTTCTCTTTGCAATCTTTCTTCACTTGTCAGGATCTTACAATCACTATAAGAATATTATCTACATTGCATTTAGCACACCATTCCAGTATCCATATCCTTCTTACCAAATTTATAATACTATTCTTATTTATTGACAACACTAAAATTATTACTTTTCCTTCTTTTTAAATCTAATGGAAGTATTTTAAATTTCTGTTTACTTATTATTTTTATTCTGTCCTCAATTTCAATTTTTTTCTGAGTTTACTATTCCTTGGTCCTCAGAATCAGATTTTTTCACTATTTTCATTAACATAAACACATCTAAAACTACTCCTTACCTTTCATTTTAATCTTTTAAATCTTTTCCTCACCCTTACTCTAGCAACTACTGCATTTATTTTTCTAACATCTTTTACACTCCCTTCACAAACATCTGACTTATCCCTTTCAATTTCATCATTTTTAACACTCTCAGTATGTCTTTCTGAAATATACATTTTTATCCAAGCCATTTTTTACTACTTTATCTTCTTTTTCATTAATTCTCCTTTCTCCTGCTTTCTCATTACTTCAGACATCACAATACTTTCTTCATCATCCTGCTCAAGATTATATTTTTTCAATCAAATCAAAAATTCCTTTCACTTTTACATATTGTACATTTCTTTTTATACTTATTCATCATTGACCATTTTCCTTGCATTGATTACATCTTATATTTTTGTACACTCATTTATCAAATGATTGAAATTCCCACAAAAACAAATTTTTCAGCTGTCCTATATACCTAATTGCTCCTCTATTACCTTCTACATACAATATATAACACTTGGAAAATGCTTTATCACATCTCCTTCATATTTTGAAATAACATTCATATCGTAGCCACAAGGCTAGGTGTATTGGAGGCAGTTTTAAATTGTTTTATCATGGTGTGGATGGTTGGCATTATCCTGAAGGAACAATATGCTAAGAGTGTTTTGGAGGTGAAAAGAGTGTCGGATAGAGTGATGCTTATGAAGCTGGAAATTGATGGTGTAATGATGAATGGTGTTAGTGCATATGCTCCACAAGTTGGGTGTGTGATGGATGAGAAAGAAAAAATTTGGAGTGAGTTGGATGAAGTGGTGATGACATTACCCAAGGGTGAGAGCTGGTGATTGGAGCAGATTTCAATGGGCATGTTGGTGAAGGGAACAGAGGAGATGAAGAAGTGATGGGTAGGTATGGTGTTAAGCAAAGGAATGCAGAAGGTCAGATGGTAGTGGATTTTGCGAAAAGGATGGACATGGCTGTGATGAATATGTATTTTAACAAGAGGGAGGAGCATAGGGTAACATACAAGAGTGGAGGAAGATGCACACAGGTGGATTATATCTTATGTAGAAGGGCTAGTCTGAAGGAGATTGGAGACTGTAAAGTGGTGGCAGGGGAAAGTGTAGTTAGGCAGCATAGGATGGTGGTTTGTAGGATGACATTGGTGATCAAGAAGAGGAGGATGAGTGTGAGGGCAGCACCAAGGATCAAATGGTGGAAATTGAAAAAGGGTAATTGTGAGGTGATGTTCAGGGAAGAGTTAAGACAGGCACTTGGTGGCAGTGAAGAGTTACCAAATAGCTGGGTAACTACAGCAGAGCTAGTAAGAGAGAGATGGCTAGAAAGGTGCTTGGTGTGACATCTGGAAAGAGGAAGGAGGACAAGGAGACCTGGTGGTAGAATGATGTTTTGGGCAGGTATTAACTGACTTCTTCATCCAGGACAATCTACTACCCCAACCCCATCAAACTACACCCATAAATCCCCAGAAACTGTTGCCACTGTCTTTAATAACTTTTTCACTGAAACTATTCATTCCTTAGCTAATCAACTTACTCCCACCCACTCTACCACTAATACACCCACTTCTAATCTCCCCTTTAACTTCCAACCTGTCTCTACCACTTTTAACCAATCCCTTATCAAAAAACTAAAACCAACCACTCTTTCTGCTTATCTTCTTCCTGCAGAGTACCTACAAAAATCTGCCAACGCCACAGTATTCCCCATCTCTAGCCTAATCAATAGAACACTAACTGATCTAACTACCCCCTCAATCTGAAAAATATACCATGTTATTCCATTCCACAAAGGTGGAAGTTCAACAGAACTGTCCAACTACAGACCCATTACCATTCTCTCACCACTAGCCAAATTAATGGAGAAGTGCATTCATAAGCAGATTATGGACTATCTCATTCAGAATGGTCTGCTTGCCAACTCTCAGCATGGCTTTAGGCCACATCACAGCACCACCTCCACCCTCCTTTCTTTTACAAATACCATATTCCAAAATAGGAACAACAACAGGCTATCTTCAGCCCTATTTCTAGACCTGTCAAAGGCCTTTGATACGGTCAACCACAAACTACTCATCCATTCCCTAAAATCCATCTCCCTAGATAACCATGCTATTCAGTGGTTCCTATCCTAGCTGAATGGCAGACAACAGGCTGTATTATGGCAGGGCAAACTGTCCTCCCTGCTACCTCTCACACTTGGTGTCCATCTGGACCCTATTCCAGGTCCTCTACTCTTTTCTATCTTCATCAACAATCTTCATACTGCCATCCCTGATGCAACCTGCATTCAATATGCAGATGATTCTACCTTGATCTGTACAGCCTCCTCCCCTTTAGACCTGCAAACCCTAACACAAAACACATTTAACATAGTTGTAAATTGGCTTTCTAATCACCATCTATTTTTAAATCCCAACAAAACTAAACTGCTCCTCTTTTTCCCCACCAGTAGAGCCACCCCATTTTCTTTCTCCGTAACATCCAACAACAGTACCTCTATCTCTCCAGATGACCATACTAAGCTTTTAGGAGTAATCTTGGACAATAACCTCAAATTTGATCTGCATATCAATAAAACTATAAAAACCTATTATATTATAAATATTATATTATAAATATTATAAATATTTATTTTATAATAAATAAGAAGTTTGGCTCATTATATAGAAGCAAACCTTTTTTAATTCCATTAGCTAGGACTGCAATTGCCCACTCACACCTACTCTCTACCCTTCTAAATGCCTCCCCCATACTCTCCAATTTGAGCAAAACTGAACTTAAGCTCTCTCACTGTTACAACCATATTGCTACTACTAATAGCACTATTGGTACTAATAGTTTCATATTCCTTATCTGACCACCATGCTATTAGATTTAAATCAACTTTAAGTCCAAAGAATTTCATTTCTTCCCAAAGACTCCCAGCATGTATAACTAAAATAAAAGGCTTTAATGAATGCTTATTAAAAGAGTTAAATCAATTTACGGAATTTAACAATAATGGTGAGGTCACTGATGTCATACTATGGGACATGTTAAAAGCTTACTTATATAGTAAAGTAAAGAACTGATATATTTGTAAAAGAAAGGAATGGGATAAAGAGTTAAATGCTCTCCAAGCTGAAAGTGATAAATTAAAATTAAACCATAAATCCAATGATAAAGCTGTAAGCACACAGGTGAAAAATCTAAATCAGAAATACTTAGAAATCTTACATCATAAGATTTCCATTAATCTAGAAAAAAAACTAATTTACAGTTGTATTCAATAAACCTCAAGAGCCTTCATAGAATAGTTATTAGATCAAAAAACATGAATAAAATAAACCATACCAAGGATATTGTTTATAAAGAAGAGAATAAGACTATTAAAGCTATGGATCTGAAAGATATTTTAAAATGTTTTAGCAAACAGTATGAAGAAATTAATAAAACAAAGTAAAAATCTGAGTAACAGCAACTTATTGGATATTTTTTTAATAAACTATCAAAAGAACAGAAAAGCAAGATTGTAAGTCTTTCTCCTTTAAGGAATTAAAAGACCAAATTAAAAAGATCTTAAAATCAATAAAGCACCAGGTATGGATGGGGTAATTCCTGTCCTATATAAACTTATACCTGACAATATTTTAAACATTTTTATTAAATGTTTTTGAAGAAGGTAAGAGTACATCTAATATTTCCCCATTATGGAAATATTATCTTATTACATCCATTTTAAAATCAGACAAGGAACCTGTTCTGTGTTCTTCTTATCAACCTATATCACTTTTAAATGTAGGCTACAAGATTTTCATGTCTTTATTAGCAAAAATATTAAATCAAATGCTCATTGGTCTAATAAATGAAGATCAGACTGGGTTTGTAGTTAATAGGAAACTTCAAGACACTACAATCAGACTCTTTTCTTTGATATGAAAAACAAAATAAAAAGAGTTATCCATAATAAGCTTAGATATGGATAAAGTTTTTGAGTCTGTGAATTGGTAATACTTGTTTAGAGTACTCAATGAATATAACTTTTCCACTGATTTCATAAAGTTAATTAAAAAGATTTATGATAACTCAATTTCTTTTGCCAAAATAGGCTCCTTTATATCTAGTCCCTTTGATATCTTAAAAGGTACCAAACAGAAGTGCATTTTATCCCCTTTCCTGTTTCCACTTATTATTGAGCCATCTGCTAACTGTATAAGATCTAACACAGACATTAAAGGCTTTAAAATAAATGAAAAGTTTTCTACTAAAATTCAACTTTTTGTTGATGACACTCTGCTCACACTAGTGGTAATATTGAACAGTCATTGGATGACATAGTTAGCTCTATAGACTATTTTGAAAAGATTTCAGGTCTGAAATTTAACATAAACATTGATTATAAACAAAAGGATAACCACTAAGTTAAACTCTTACAAAAAATTAGCTGGGACAATTTTCAGTTAGAATACTTAGGAACTACTATTGAGACAAATAATAAAAATCAGTTTTAGTTAACTACCAAAACCTAATTGATACAATATCCAAATTAACAGACATTTGGAATAAATTATTGTTCACATTTAAGAATAGACTTACGTTGATCAAAATGATAATCTTACAAAAATATTATCCTTTAGCCAGTCATTAATTTTTCCCCCTTCTAAAAAGTAAAAAAAAACTCTTTTTTACTAAAGTTCTTATGCTATCCCAAAAAGAAAGAATCTCCTTAGACTGGCACATCAAAAGTTGGGAGGAGGGAGGCATTGGTTTCCCCAGTATGGACTTATATTCTAAATCTGTAATTATTAAAGTAATACTACAGTGGCTTGACTCCTCTTATGCTTCCTGTTAGAAATCAATACATGACAATATCCTAATACTCAATATAAATCTATAATAGAAACCTATACAAGTGTTGACATCAGTACCTCTTTGGGTTTTAAAAGACTATATATTAAATGAAAAACATAAGTTTACTCTCTACCATTTCATAAATCAAGTTCTATTAATATTCAAGAGATTTATGAATTTGAATTATCTAATCAAATTGTTGAATTATTGTTTGAATATGTAAAATCAAATACAAACTTTAAAAAAAAAGGACTAAGAGTATGCTGTCAATGTAGATATGTATGTGTAATCCATTAAAGTTAAAATAAGCTAAAACAGTTTGTAGAATTAGACTATAGAGACAGCTTAGTGTCCATGTACACTCACCTGAAGAAAGTAGATGTATTGGTGCATACTCTGTACTAGAAGACGTGGCTCCATAGAACCTCCCAACAACATTTGTACCACTGGTATATACTACAGCATATAAGAATGGGCAATCAGGTTAACAGCTTTTTGTGCAGTCCAAAATAATGGCCAATACAAAGCTTGTCACCCCCCAACACTGAAACAGGACAAATTATTTGCATTGCTTTCATTTTCAGTCTACTTCCTTCTCCTTTTCTTCCGTTACAGTATCTCTGAAGCTAACTCTTTAAATGTTTTATTTATTTATTTTATTTTATTTTATATTTGTTGACCGGGCTAGTCTAACTGGATATATGTCTATTTTCAGTAGAGGCCCGGGAAGAAAAGCTCCAAGCACTAGCAGTGACAAAGAATACTGTATTTAGTAAATAGTCAAGTTACAGTACATTGTCTGTGTTGGCAAGAACAAAAATAGTAATAATTCATTTAGTAGGTTGAAGTTAATATCAATAACACAGAGATAAACAAAGACAATAATATATATAATTTTTTTTTTAGATTATAAAGTAAGCATCAAATAAATAGTATGGAAGAGAAGTGTAGAGAGAGCAAGAAGGGAAATAAGATGTCAGTCAGGGTTAGAGCATGGACAAAGCCAGTGAGATTTAAGATGTTCTTTAAGATGTTTTTTAAATTGGAAAGTAAAAGCAAGGGTGGATAGTTCAGTAGGAAGCTGGTTCCAGTTTTTACATACTGTGTTGGAGAAAAGTGAGTCCCCAGCTTTGTTTTTTGACTTAGTAGTGGTAACAAGGAGCTTGTTTGCTGAGCGTAGTGTTTCAAGATTTTTGTATAGTGTGATCAGATTAGTGAGGATAGAGGTATTGTTAGGGTGATAAAGGATCTTTTGGGTGATAACTAGTTGTTGACAGAGTAGTTGATTTTGCAGTTCTAGCCATCCTAGTTGTTTAAGGTTGAGACAGTGATGAGTTCTAAATGGGGTACCAGTGGCAAATCTGGCTATATTATTATAACTGGTGGAAAGTTTGGTAAGGTTGTTCTTAGATAGATTGGTGTATATCACAGAAGCATAGAACAGGGTAGAGATTGGATGGGTCTGGGCAATAGTCATTCTGGCTGATGGTATGAGGAAGGGTTTGATTCTGTAAAGGGTGCCTAGTTTTTGTTAACAGACTTTATTGTAGAACTAATGTGGTCATCATAGCTAAGGTTGTTATCAATTGTTACTCCTAGAAGATGGGTTGTTGTGTCAGGGGTTATGTTAGTACCATTGTTTGAGGTAATTGTGAAGTACAGTTGAGGTGATTTTAGAGTTGGAGCAAAGAGCAGTAATTTTGTTTTTTTGGGGTTCAGGAGGAGGCAGTGTTGTGTAAATTTTCAACACTGTTGAATACAGTTTGAGTAAGGGATTGGAGAGAGGCTATAGTCTTGGCTGAACAAATTAAAGTAAAGTCATCTGCATATTGTATGCTGGAGGCTTGAGGAATTTGGGTATGAAGATTGATAATAAATAAGGAAAAGAGTAGGGGTCCTAAGATGGAGCCTTGGGGTACTCCAATAGTCACTGGGAAGGATATAGAAAGATTGTTATCCCAAAGTACTGCTTGCTGTCTGTTTTACAGGTAGGACTTAAACCATTGTAATGCTTGTGGGTCAAGTGATTGAGCTTTTAGTATGTCTATAAGTATATTGTGGTTTACCATATCAAAGGCTTTTGAAAGGTCAATAAATAGTGCAGAGGAGAAAGTGTTATTGTTACGATTTTTGTTTATGGAGTCAGAAAAAGGACAACAGGGCAGTGGTTGTGCTATGGAATGGCCTGAAGCCATGTTGGCAGTTGGCAAGTAGGTTATTTTGGAGGAGGTGGTCAAGTAGTTGTCTGTGAATGCATTTTTGCATTATCTTAGCTATTGGAGAGAGTAAGGCAATAGGCCGAAAGTTGGTGAGTTCAGTAGATGACCTTAAACATTCTTAACAACACTTAAACATACATCTAAATCTCTGCTTTGTCTTCCTGGGCTTGTATACTGCTCCCTGTAATTTTCCTTTTCCCCCTCACAGCTTCTATTTTACACTGTCTGACTTACACAATTAACTATCTCTGAAAACTTTAATACCTTTTGCCAAAGCCAAACTTACTGATTGTTTTCTTCAGCACTGTTACTTTGCTGATTCAGTGGTTGGACCTTGTCCCCCTACCCTATCCCTAATTCTCATGCACCCCCTCCAACTCTACATTTAAAATATCTTAACTCCACCCCTACACTTCTTCCAACCTACCTCTGCATCAAAACAATCAGAACATAACCGAGTTGCAGTTGGCCTACAATTAGCATCTCTGACTCATTTCCTTAAAGTGCAGCTACCCAGTCTATCCTTTTAGAAGTTATACTGCTATAACCATAAATACTCCTGCCCATTAACATTTTACAGCACAAACTAATATTTACAGCAAAATCTAACTTGCAAATTATACAAAATTATTCTGACTCAAGCCCTACTAGTTTGTCTCCTCTCAAGATATTAGCATTCTTCCCCAACTGAACTACCATACCTTCCAAATAAATATAATTAATAGTCTTACAAACCCCTATTCACTACACCAAAAGTTACCACAGCACACAAACTGTACCAACAAACCTTCTTAGATTTTTTTTAGGTATGTGTATCTGAAATCTAATCCAAAATCTAATAGAACTGAAGCACAAAATGTACTTGGCTACATACTTTCCTTCATAAAATTTCCAATCTCTCACACATGTGGAGGCATTCACCCAAACCCTGGTCCTACATAATAGCAAATAACCAACACCAACAGTATGGTATTAAATGAACTATTCCCTTTTCCTCTCCCATCTCCCAGTTTCAGCCTTCTATTCCTAAATATCAGTCTTAGAAGCATATGCAATAAAATCCAGGACATACATGCTTATATTGCCACATATTCTCCAGACATAATCATAGCTACAGAAATGTGGCTGAAAATGACATAAAAGTCAATTAAATTAGCCCACCTGGTTTCAGGATAATTAGACTTGACAGGATAAATAAATGGGTAGGCAGAATAGCCATCCTCTTCAAGAATTCCGTAAGCATAACCATATATGCACAGGAGATACCACAGTTTAATAATACAGAATTAATTATACCACATCTCATAATCAATAATAGGAAAACACTTTAGCAGCCATATATATCTCACCAGGTAAAAACACTACCACTGTGGAAAATATCCTATACTGGATCTCCTACCATATACAACACGAAGCAATAATACTAGGAGACCTAAATATAGACTGGTAGTTTATTAATAGCAACACCCCATCCGATTCAAAAAACCTATATGGCATTACCCAGTTAATTACATCAGTTACTGGAGTCCACAAAAGTACTGGTAGGCAATCAATCTTAGACTAGATTCTTACTAACAGACCCAAGAAAATTAGGACAGCCGGTAGCTTTCCAGACAGCCTAAGTCACCACCAACTTACCTATGCTCTCATACGTTACAATATCCAAAAAAAAAGATATAGGGCCAGTTTCAATAAAGCCTACACTAAGTGTAAACTAAGATTACAGTAAGCGTACATGTAGTCTACACATTGTGGTAACCATTATGAATCCCTGTCAATATTTTAAGCTGTAAGAATATCAGTAGGAAAACTAAATTAGGAGGAAGGTGTGATTTATGTCTGTTCACTCAGAACAGTGTACACTTAGTGTAGGCTTTATTGAATCTGGCCCATAATTTACAACCAAGTTCATAACTAAAAAAAATTGACAAACACACTTTTATCAAATCCTTAACAGAATATAACTGGAAAATATTAAAATATATGCCCTTAGACTCTACTGTCTCACACTTCAATGAAATATTTCTTAAATTCTCAATAACCTTGCTTCAGTACATTCTAAAAGGGTCAAATCCAATCCTGCACAATGGCTAGCAAAAGAAACTAAGAAATTAATGCTACAGCATCACAAAGCCTTGAAAGAGTAGCTCAAAAATAGAACATAAATACATTTAAACTTTTCAGGCAATTAAATAATAGTGCAAAATATCAAATAAAACATATGATATCACCCTCTAAAATAAACATCAAAACAACCCAAAAATCTTCTGGGCATCTATAAGCAAACGTTTATATCCAGGCCAAATTACCACCCCTAGCCCTACATCCAACAATAATACTGATTCAATTTCCACACAGTTTAACAACTATTTTATATAGACTACATTGTCCCTCACAAACATTAATACTTCTACTACCCTGTCAGTGCCAGAAATTCCTGCTAAATATCATCACCTATTTGACTTCAGCTCAGTACCTACCTCCTCCATTAAAAAACTTCTACATAAGTTAAAACCAACCAACCTAGCTGCTGACCAGATCCCCTCAGACTACTTAAAATATCTGCACATGCAATTGCTTTTCCATTCTCTATATTAGTAAAAAGATCTACTTTTGAAAAATACATTCCTTCCATCTGAAAAAAATCCATTATTATACCTGTAAACAAAAGTGGCACATCAACTGAGTTTAATAACTGCAGACCCATTTCTATCCTCTCCCCCTACCAGAAATACTTGAAAATGTATTCATGCCCAGTTTCTACATCACTTAAATTCAAATAATCCACTCTTAGAATCACATCATAGTTTCAGACCCCACCAGAAGACAATTAATGCCTTCATTCTCTTCAGCAACACTAAAAACTAGCATAGGAACAACGGTAACCTAGTGTCAACTGTGTTCCTAGATTTTTGACACTGTATCACACCATTTACTCACTGACATCTCTTCTATAGATCTCTCTCAATCCTCCTTAAATGGTTCCTTAATTATCAACATTGAAGGTAACAAGCAGACAGATAGCAACAGGACCTCTCTTCCTCTCACAGTTACTACAGGTGTTCTTCGGGGCTCTATACTAGATCTCCATCTTTTCATTATTTTTATAAACATGCCATACTGAAGTAAATATAGCACAATATACAGGTGATTCATCTTTAATATCTACAGTCTCCACAATATCCAGACTACAAGAAATCACTCAATTTCTTTCTCTTCATTTGAAACCTGGCTGAAAAATTCAAACCTACTCCTTAATCCAAATAAACAAAACTGATGTGCTTCACCCCAAAACATTATCTCCATCAAATACAATCTTTCTTGTTTACGTCTTGCGAATAATACTAAAATTGAGGTTGTACCACATCCTAAATTAATGGGCATTGTAATAGATGACAGTCTTAAATTTGATCAACATATTCTTCAAACAATTAAAAAGACCAACCAGAAACTTGCTTGCCTTTACAGGAGCAAAACAGTACCTTACAGATTTGACAAGAAAAAAATAGCCTCATCCTGTTTGCTTCCAACCCTCTTATATGCTTCACCTGTCCTTACAAAGCTAACCTCTACACCAAAATACAAACCAGCCTCCTGTTGCAACAAAGTACCTAAATTTGCTGCCAGCACTGCATACTGAGCTCATCACTACCAAGTCTTAAAGTAGATAAACTGTTTAGAGCTTAACAACTATATAACATACTCGCAGCTAGTTATGGCACATAAACTGATATATTTCCCTTAACAATGTTTTGCATTAAAAACATATTATTGCCCAGCACCACCACAAGAGACATCCATTCTGGTGATAAATTTCTACTAAGCACTACTAAAGAACTAATTAATTGGAGGACTCAATATACTCCAGCTACATCTCCAAACTCTGGAACACCATCCCTACACAAGTCAAATGATTAGCAAACTCCCAAGCTATAAACTCCACCTCAAACAATACCTTATTCAGTCCTAGTCATGCTCATTATCCTCACAAGGTAGAGAGCACTAGAAAAGGCACAAACTTTTTATAGGATCATAGGAGGTTACTAGGCTAAATGCCCTGGGGCTATTACAGGCCTAGCCAAGAGTTTATCCCTAAAAAAGAAACCTCAGTCAGCACCTGTCACCCCTGTTAATGAGTGACACAGGTGGAACCCCTGGACAAATTTGTGGTTTCCCATCTAGTCATCAAGGTTGTGCTTGAAGACAGTCAGCTAGGTGCTTTGTTTGACATGTATGGGAAGTCTATTCCACAGATGGGGCATCCTCTGTGAGACAAATCTGTCTCTCCAGCAGATTTTTGTTGATGTTGCATATTAGATTCAAACCTTTTGAGCAGGTAGTGCATGAGGAGTTAGACTTATAGATATGGAGCATCTCTAGTAGGGCAGGGTCCGAGGTTGCCTTGTAGGCAAAACACAGATCACCCCAAGCAATCTGTAAGATACCGAGTAGAGTGATAGTGATTTGAGCCTGTCTGCATAGGACAGGTGTTGGAGGCCATGGATTCTCTTTGTAAGGTATTTCAGTGGTCTTTCCAGTTGATGCAGATGTTTGGAGAGGTACATCCCAAATGGGGCATTATACTCAGTTATTGAGGAGTATAGAGAGGTAATAACCTTATTTTTTCTGGATGTAATCCCTTTACTTATGAGATGAAACAAGTAAAAGGCTTTTCTGACCACTGCCACTACATGATGGTCGAATATGAGGTTGTTATCAACCCGAGTGCCGAGGTCTGTCAGTACAGGTTGCTTATCACTAACTTTTGCCCTCCTTTACTTGAAGTATTATACCCCTAACAACTTTCCCTCCTTCACTTGAATCAATACATCCATTTGCACATCCCCTCTTAAACAAAAGTTCTCATCTTACTCTTTTTCTAACTTCCCCCATTCCCTGTTCTACCTCTCTCATGCATCTCCTGTATACCTAAATCATAAATCTTATAGATAGACCAATTTGGAGGTGGCAGTCTAAATAGAACCAGTCCTATTCTATGCTCTCTCAGTCATATGTTATTGCCACTATACTCCTATACACTACCTATATAACCCCTCTCCTCCTATATTTTTATAACTTACTTTATTATAGCTCTTAAACATTTTACAAACAAAATACTAAAATTTCCCTTCCTAAATAATTTTATAACTTACTTCATTATGTATCTTGAACACTTTGCAAACATTTCTTTACTGAAATGTAAGAACACTAAACTTCTTTATAATAATGCTTTCCCTTCTGCAGTATCAGTCCATTTATTTCTGCAAAATTTTACAGCTGGAACAACTATATAGACTTGTAATTGTTGATGTAAGTATTTTACTGTGTAAACCTGTCTTGTAATTATGTTTGTTGTTTCTTGAGAAATGTAACTGTTATTTTTCTGAGAACTCTCTGAAATTCACTTGCTAAAATAAATGTACTGTGGTGGAGCTTTTCCCACTGGGCCTTCAGTAAAAATGGGGACTGCCCAGTTGGACTTGTCAACAAAGACAAATAAATACATACATACCTAACATACTGCTTTGGCCTTAGAGCCATCTAAGAGCATGGATTTATTTAATGGAAATTCATATACGCTACCACCAAACCAAGCATCCAGATTCTTTTTAAAAGAGTCTAATCCCTTAACAGTTCTTAATTTTGCCAGCAAAGTATTCCATAAATGCTTCATCTTAGCAGCAATAAATGAATGTCTAACATTACTTTTAATTATGTCAGTAAAAATTTCAAATCCCCATGTCTAAAAGTCCTGTAACTATTATTAATGTCAATATCAAATATATTTTGCAAACTAATATAATGAAAAGTTTTAATAGCTAATATAAGTTTACCATGTAAATGTCTATAACTGATAGAAAACAAATTCAAATGTTTACAACTAGAATAACAGTCTAGGTGTTTCTAAGAGACAATCCTTTCTGTAAATCTCCTTTGAACCCTGTCTACGCATTTCAAATTTGCCTGTGTAAATGTACAAAAAGTTGTTTGTTGTTCTTCTTTCGACTTTTCCCGGTTAGGGGTCGCCACAGCGGAACTCCGGTCTGCTAATGATTGGCAGTAGATTTTTTACAGGTGGTGAGGTGCCAGCTCAATGCCCAACTTTCAATGAAGGCACGTCCATTCTACGCATGTCTTTCGAACGCCACTCAATCGCGGGGAGGACATGCAGACTCCACACAGAAGGCGCTCCAGCCAAGAATCGAATGGGAGAACCTCTTGCTGTGAGGCAACAATGCTACCGCTGCACCACCGCGGCTTGTAAATGTACAAAAAGTAATGTATAAAATGATAGGACATATATATATGTTTTAAATAATTCATTTAAATAAAATAAATTTCTTGTAGTAAAATTTTTTCATAAAAAATATACTTTGGCAGAAATTTCTTCAACATGTCTTTTAAAAGTTAAGTTGGAAGAGGCATGTATATCCAAATCTTGATAAGAAGTAATTACCTGAAGTTCTCTTGATGATAAATAAATACTGCATCTTTGAATCCTAATAGAAAAATATATGATCTTACATTTATTCATAATGAATGTAAGACCAGCTTCAAGAGCCCAGTTATTCAAAGCTGATAAATTATTTTGCAATAAATACCCAATCATACAATCATCTGCATATTTGAATATCCAAAATGCATTATTTTTAGGTATAGTAGAAAATGTATGCTAAACAGAAAAGGTTCCAATACAGAACCCTGAGGAACTCCAGATTTTATAGATAGATAGAATAAACATTGTTTGTCCTAACTTTTTGTTTCCAATTACAGTGGATATAAAAAGTGTACACACCCCTGTTAAAATGCCAGGTTTTTGTGATATAAAAAAATGAGACCACAATAAATCATTTCAAAACTTTTCCCACCCTATAATGTGACCTATAACCTGTACAATTCAATTGAAAAACAAACAAATCTGATAGGGGAAAAACATAAAAAAATAAAAAATGTGCAATAAGCTGGTTGCATAATTGTGCAAACCCTTAAACTAAGACTTTATTGAAGCACATTTTGATTTAATTACAGCATTCAGCCTTCTTGGGTAGGAGTCTATCAGCATGGCACATCTTGATCTGGCAATATTTGCCCACTCTTGGGGCAAATATTGCCAGATCAAGATGTGGGATGCTGATAGACTCCTACCCAAGAAGACTGAATGCTGTAACTAAATCAAACGGTGCTTCAACAAAGTATTAGTTTAAGGGTGTGCCCACTTATGCAACCAGCTTATTGTACATTTTTATTTTTTATATTTTTCCCCCTAACAGATTTGTTTGTTTTTCAATTGAATTGTACAGGTTATAGGTCACATTAAAGATGGGAAAAGTTTTGAAATGATTTATTGAGGTCTCATTTTTTTATATCACAAAAAATGGCATTTTAAATGGGTGTGTAAACTTTTTCTATCTACTGTACATACCCAGGACATTATCCATCAAACTATATAACTGCTGCTATCAGATTTTAAAAGGCACTCTCTAATAACATGACGGGTTGGCTGACAAAGACTTTAGCCAAGTACAAACAATGACTCCTGGTGATAAACCCAAGTCTAGGGCTATAGAAACTGGGTCATAAAAACCTATTAAATTACTCTGGGTAGATCTACCTTTAATAAACCCATGTTGATCCAAATTCCTAATATCCATGTTAAAACTAGTATTATTCAAGAGCTCAATCAAACATTGTTTACTTTCCCTAGTAAGGAAGTCAAACTAAGAGGGCTATAATTATTCATCATAGCTTTATCACTATCTTTATAAACTGGGATAACATGAGAGTTTCCAAAAATTCAGAGCACATCCATTAATTAATAATTTATTAGATATTTCATATAAAGCAAGAGACAAAGCTTCCTTCACCCTAACTAATAAATAGTCTGGAAGTAGGAAAGGACTCAGAAGCAGATCTCTCAATTTTATTTAATGCCTAAATAATAGATGACTCTACAATTATTGGACATGCTCCAGATACAGTATTAGTTATATAACATTTATCTGAATCACTATTTAAAGTAAACTATAAAAATAATGATTAAATTCACTAACTATAATATTCATATAATAAATGATCCCATTATCTAATTCAATTGAATTTATTGATGAAATTCTATTACTTATTGAATTTATATACTCAAAAAAGTCTTTTGTTAGTTATGTCACTAATTAATTTACATTCATAATCTTCCTTAGATTTCTTTATGTAATGTTTTGAAAGTTTACATGTTTTTTTAAATTTATGTTTATTAGCAATACTGGGGAAATTGATTACCAATCTATAGGTAATTTTTTAAATCTATACAGTCTATTAACTAGTTTAGATCAACAATGAGACCTCTTAAAGGTAAGTTTAATAGAGTTAGGGACTTGCACAAAACAAGATACTAATGTATTTTCAATTATGGAATAACCATATTCAAAACTAGGCTCAGATAAAAAAATTACCCACTTTATATGTGTAAACTGGTCACACACACAGCATTAAAACTTGTGTATCTAAAAATATTCTTAATTTTGTATAACTGACCTTGAGAAACAGATGGCAAAATAAAAGAGATGGCATTATGATCAGACCTCTCTACGGGAGAAACCACTTCCACTTTATAGATACTATCCAAAACATTGACATCAATGATATCTAATACATTTAATTCTCTGGTACCAGAGGAAAATAGTTCAGTATGTAGAAAGCAATAATATCTAGAAACTCTCTTTTGTAAATAGAATTAGAACACATTGATAACCAATCTATGTTATTGTAGTTAAAAATTTTAAGTAGAATAATATTAGATTTTTTAACAAAACAAGAGTCCAAATTATTTAAGAAATTCCAGTGGACCTCACTACTCATATTTGGAGATGTGTACCCAAGATGACTGGTAATGGTTTATTATAAGAATTAACAGACAATTGTACAGAAATAATTCCAGATTCAGCATTTAATGTTAATAAACAAAATGGAATAGAATTACGAACCCATAACATTACATCTTCTCCATGAAGAGTGGGGCTAAGACATTCAAATTTAGTAAATTTGTTAAGCTGAAAACTCAGAGAATTCCAGGAGTCAGTAATAGCAACAAGTTGATATTTTTCCAAGAAGTATAAGTAAATAAATAAAAATAAGTTATGCACTGTTTTAATGAATGCATTGAATTATTTAGGTACTTACTGGGAAAGCTGCTATCTCTTATTCGTTTCCAACAATTTCAAACTTTTTCTTCACTAAGCTGCTTGCATTTGTACCTTTTAATTTTACTTTCTCTCAGCAAACAATGTCTAGAATTCTTGAAGTCTATTGCTTTCACCTGTAGACAGTTTGTCTCTGTGGAAACATAATATCAGAATGTACAGCTGCCCTCAGTTCCAAACTTATCATCTCACACTGAACTGTTATTTGTTAAAGGAAAATCTTTTGTTGCATTCACAGTGATCTTTTATCTCTAAAGCCCACTTATATACACAAAACACTTGTTATTATGTTAAACCAAGGGCATTAATACAGATATTCACCTATGTAAATGTAAGAGAAAACATCTCAACCCTACATACTGAATAATATAATCAGTACACTTACACACTCCATTCCCCAACCCAACAGCCCAAGAGGACAGCATGCCAACTGAAACATCCTTATATCTCTTTTTACATTGTAATGTCTACATTCCTTAAAAATAAAAAACTGTACTTGTTTACTTTAGTATCTTTATCATATATAATCACAAAAAAGTTTTACTATATAACATGCAATTTAGATCATGAAATGTTTTATACTAATACTGTTAAGAAGAAAAATTGTTTTACTTACAGTTATTTTTTATTTCCTTTTAGTGCCCTTCCATATATTAATAGCATGAAGTGGGATATATGCTTTTCAGTCATCCCACAAGTTTAATAAAGTCAACAAAAGTCCAGTCTTTCTCTGACATCTTTTCTTGTAAAGCTGTACTTCATAAAAGTGACTGATGACTTATAATTTCACATTTATTCACTAACTGCAGCTTTGCTAAGCTTGTTCCTGTTCATCTCCATCTTCCAACTGTAGACCCTGGTTCAAGTCCAAGGTACTTGTGATTCTTCTTGTCAACTGCACCTTATTTCTGTTTCTCAAGAATTTTCCTTTGGAACATTGCAAAAGGTTTTACTGGCAAAGTCTCTCTATGAGCTTTATTATCAGAAGAATGAAAAACAGAGTTCCCTTCTGTTTGATGGCTCACTTTTTGTTGGACAAACTTTTGTATTTTCTCCTCAGCTTGTTATGAATCAAAAATTACTTTGATCCTCCAGAAAAAAAACATATTTTGAAAACAGCTGAATACAGCAGCTCGAATCTCACATTTGCTTCTTGACATTCCCTGTTTGTTGGGATAAATTTGCTTCCCTTCTGCCTGGTTTACTGTGAATAATCATTTTCCACAAATAGTCTACTGTCTCTTATTTTTAATACTTCTACCACAGTTTCATCAGGATTAACTCTTTCTGTTCGTATAATTGCATCTTTACTAATACAGGTCTTGACTGCTTTCTCATGGCCAGGTTTGGAGCATATATACAGTGTGCCCTTTCAGTTAACAAATCCTGCTGTGGAATACCAGTCCAGTTGCTTATTTTTGCTTTCATAAAATTAATACAGTCTGTTCCTTACAGTTTCTCTCATAAACCAGAAAATCTCATTTTTTCTCTATGTCTTCTAATGCTACTATTTTATGGTGATTTAAATATAGACTGGCTCAAACCCTAAAAACCACAGCAACACATGCCAGTCCCACCTTTAATCTTACTCAAATGGTCACTGAAGGCACCAGGTTCCGTTCCATTAAATCTAACCGAATACTGCTTGATAATCTTCTAACCATTATACCCAACAAGCTACTTCTTGTCCTTTTTGTTTAACCTGGTTTTAATTAATCAATTGGGAGAGTATAAATCAGGTGTCTTGGTTAATGAAAGTGTTTCTAATGAAGTCTTTCTGATGAAAGCGAAGATTAAACAGTTTTTGCCACTGAAATCATGTTTTTTTCTCTTGGTTTTATCCTGAGTCAGTAGCCTTAGTGGTTTTCTATGTTATTTTGTGGTTTTGCTATCACCTGTCACTGTGAGAGAGTTTTTCATGTTGTTTAGATCAACAAAGTTACTGTATGCAGACAATATGGCATTACAGGAAGACTCTGAGCAAGAACTCTATCAAAGTATAGAGAAATGGAATGTAAAACTGAAGGTACATGGGATGAAACTAAGCAATTAATTGGGGAAATCAAAAGAAGCTGAGAACTGAGATAGAAGGGAAGATAGTGAAACAGGTAAATAGCTTCAAGTATCTGTGAGGGGTGGTTAAGGAGAAGGGAAGTCTGAATGAAGTGGTCAAAGCTGGAATCAGAGGGGCTGTAGCCAACTGGCAAAGATTGTCAGGTGTAGTGTATGACAGAAGAAAGCCAAAGAATATGAAAAGTAAGTGTACAAAATGGTGGTGCAACCAGTACTACTGTTTGATGCAGAAACCTGGGCAGTAAAGGCAGAGCAGATGAGGAAGCTAGAGGTGATGGAAATGAAGTGACTGAGACTGGGGATAGGATACACACTGTGGGACAGACGAAGAAATGAGGACATAAGAGCAGAAGCTGAAATAGCTCCAATTGTATAAAATATCAAATAGAGCAGATTATGGTGGTTCAGGCACATGTGCAGAAAAGCAGAAGCCAGTCTTGTGAAGAAGATTTGGGACAGACAGTGTCAAAGAAGGCAGGATGTAGCATCCAGAACTGTTGGACATGCTACACCTAAAGAAATCCCAATTCCTCTGAGCTACACACTCTAGGAACCTAAACCTTGTCACCATTATAAACAAGACATTCTGGAGGGATAGATTCCTGTCCCAGAGACTTCCCATACTCTGGAACAGGCTACCTATCTATGTCAAGCAAAGTTCTTCATTGGCACTCTTCAAGAAAAATCTTGATGAGTGGATGGGAAATAGGGGATACACCCCGGGGATCACTTCTGTGTCTCTGCTCAACAGTGGCACAGGAAAATAACTTTCTGGTGGCGTAAGCCAGGGAACCTTGTTGGCTAGGCTTACATAGGCCCTTGGGCCAATAGCCTAGTACCTACCTATGAACCTACTGAATCAAGAGAGATGGTGACAGTTAACACAATTCCCTGATCCCATGTAAAAAATGGCAAAAGGGGGCTGCTGCTGATGATGAACAAGTTAAAATGACTGAATGTGCTGGAGATGTCTGGACACATCTCAGTTTAGATTCATCATGCTTATGCAACCTGTTGGACTTTTTTGAAAAGGTCACCAAAGCAATGGATGAAGGTAAAATGGTACACCTCATACCTTGACCTGGCCAAAGCTTTTGACACAGTTCCCTACTCAGCTGTAGTAGAAAAATCAAGTAACCTGGGAATAAACGCCTATGTCAGATGCTGGATTGTCATCTGGCTCACAGATAGGACGTAAGAGATCAAAATACAGAAAGTTAACTCCGGAAAGAGAAAATTCACTAGTGGAGTCACCTAGGGCTTGGTGCAGGGACTTCTCCTGTTTGGAATGTACTTCTCTGAATGTCAATACTAAAGGGCTCTGACCAAGTTTGCAGATGACTGCAAGCTAAGAGCAGTCATTGAACCCCAAATAACTTAATAATCCTGCAGGAAGGTTTATCCCAAATAAATAATTGGTGCCAAAATTATGGACTGAAACAAAATGCCAAAAAATGTATTACTGTATCCTTTGGGAAGTCATCTTCCCCAGGGAAGTACCACATTGACAATATGCTCCTAAGAGTTGACCCAGTTATTAGAAATTCTGGAACTTTTGTGGACAATTACCTAATTTACAACCAACGTGTCTCCATTATCATAAGAAAATTATTCTATATAGTGTAACTTATAAACAAAGGGATTGTGTCGATATCTAGGGGATGTCATTGTCCCCCTTTATTCAGATTTCATTGAGTATAATGCCCCCTTTGGCATGTATCTGTTCAGACACATGCAACAAATGGAACACCCATAGAGATACCTTACTAAAAGGATAAAAGGCCTAAATACATTATACAATATGCAAATGATGTGGTTGGCAGGGAAGGTGGGGTTGGCATAATGGTTAAGGTCTTTACCTCACAGATCCAAGGTTCAGGGTTTTATTCTGAACTGTAGTTATTGGCTAGGCTTGTAATAGTCTGAAGACTAATAGCCTAGTATTTTTTCTGCTTTTCTGATGCAGCTTTTAAGTGAAGTTATTTGTATAATGCCAGTGTACTGGATTCAAATCCCCTCAGGTTTGTAGTTTTGAGGTTGGGGATTGGCATAATGCTTAAGGTATTCACCTCATAATCACAAGGTTAAAAGGCTTGATTCTCACCTTTGTAGGAAAGCTGACTAGGCATAAAATGGCATGAAAGGGTAGCTAGCCTAGTGATTACTTTTGAACTTAATTAAGAACGTTAAATATGTCCTATAAAGCCCTGTCATTGTACTCAATTAGCCTACGGACTGCTAAGACATGACCTGTGTCTAGCCTACAATGCGTGCTCTGACCCAACAGTCATAGATGTACTGCACATCAGCAAGTCAAATGGCATCAGAAATACTCGTTCTAAGAATCTAAACCTCTTCTGCAACATCAACAGAATGGTTTGGAGGAAAAGTTATATCTTGCAAGGGATACTGCTGCTCTGGAACACTGGCTATCCACATAAAGCAAAGCTCATTCCTGCTGATATTTAAGCTCATCTTGTATCTGTGGATTGGAAGTAGAAAATGTACCCCAGGACTGCCCCCTGTACTACTACTGGACAGAGGCAGCTCCTAAATGCTTTATCCCATGCATTCATCCCCTCAGATTATCTATGGTATCATCCCTTTTATTCTCAGAGAAAAAAGGTAAAATAACTTCTGATGTCTTCCAAGACTTAAAGCATTTGATGTCACTGATCATTCAACTCCACAAACTCTCTCACACATGTTTCTCCTCTGATGTACTGCAATGGTTCACAGGCTATCTTTATGATACCTTTACCTTACAAGGGCTTAAAAATGTATGCCTTACATGAAACGTCTCAAAATGAGTGTCTTAACAATCTTTTCTTGGTTCTTTTCATTTTTTAAGCTTCATTAATGATTTTACCTGGGATCTCCTCCATATCAACTGTATACAGCACAGAGATGACATGGCTCTTACTAATAGGTTCATAGGTTCATAGGTAGATACTAGACTATCTGCCCTAAGGCATTTATAAGCCTAGCCAGAGTGTATTTGGCTTCTGCCTCCCTATTAGATTAGACCTAAAGTAGGTCACAGAAGGTACCCTTTTAAGATTAGTTTACTGTGCCTCTGTCTAGTAGGGACACAGAAGAGATCCCAGGGGTGAATTTGCGATTTTCCCATCCACGCATCTAGATTTCGCTTGGAGGGTCAGTGAGGGGCTATGTCTAACATGAATTGGGATTCTATTCCAGAGTGAGGGGAGCCTCTGGGAAATGAATCTGTCCCTCCAGCATGTCCTATTTATTTTTGTGCTGAGGTTTAAGTCCCTGGAGCATGTAGCTCTAAGGGACTTGGATTTTTTGAGGTGGAGCATGTCCATTAATTCTTGGTTTGACATGGCTTCATATGTCAGGCATAGATCGCCTCTGAATAGGCGGTAAGCAACTGAGTAGAGCTGGAGTTTCTTTAGTCGAGCTGCATAGGACGTCTGTTTGTAGCCCATGATCCTCTTGGTGAGGTACTTTTGGGGTCTCTCCAGTTGCTGCAGGTGTTGGGTAAGGTACATCCCAAAAGGGGCACTGTATTCAATTATGGGCCTGATGAGTGATGAGTAGAGGGGCACAATGACCTCTCTTGATCTAGATGCGAACCCTTTCGTGATAAGGTGGGCTATATAGAAGGTCTTTCTAACCACTTTGGCAATGTGATTATCAAAGGAGAGATTACTATCTACTTTGGTCCCCAAATCTCTAATTACTTCTTCTGTACTTAATGGATTACCACCTATGTGGTAATTTGTGGGCACCTTGTTTTTCCCAAAGGGGATGACTATGCACTTTTTAGCATTTAGCTTGAGGCCGTGGCTCTGGCACCAAGCATCCATCTCTGTGAGACCCTTTTGGAGGATGCTTGTGTCAGCTGGAGATTCGATTATGGCCCCAGTTTGCAGTCATCTGTGAACTTTGTCAGCCATAATCCCCCCGTGTTAGCCTGAACCTCAGAGAAGTATATACCGAAGAAGAGAGGTCCCAGAACTGAGCCCTGTGGGACACCACTTGTAACTGGTTTGGATTCGGACATGGCACCTGCGATTCTGACCATGTGGGTTCTATCTCTGAGCCAGTTTGCAACCCACCTTGTGATATAGGGGTTGATATTTAAGCTGGTAAGCTTATTTATGATGCCCGAGTGGGGTATTGTGTCGAAGTGGTATTGTGTCGAAGGTAACAAAGACAATCTCCTGCTTACAAATAATGTACAGAATGACTTTGCTCCTGTTTGGAAATGGCTATGGAACAATAAATTTACAATCAATACTCTTAAAACATCAGTAATCATCTCTGGTACCTGTCAAAAGTTACACAATACTTTAACTCTTTCCATTATTGACCCATTCCACTTAGCTGTGTCAAACATCAAAAGTATCTAGGCCTTCTATCTGACCAACATCTCACTTTCCACTGTCATACTGAGTCTCAATTAAGCAGAGAACAAGAACAACTTTAGATATTATATACACACTCATATGTCTTAATCCTTGAACCAAGGCATTCTGTTGCTATAAATGTTTTACTTCCAAAACTGGATTATAGTCTGCCTATTATATCTCTATGCCCCACTCAAAATGCTACCCTTCTGCAATCAGCAGAAAGTAAAACTCTAAGATTTATTCACCTTTCCAGCAACAGGAAACACCACTGTTCCACTATTCTTAAAATGAAATCACTACCTGTAGGGGCCAAAAGAAATGTGCTCCTAAACACTCTTGCTTTCAAACTTCTACATCAATGATACTGTTTCCCACTACATAAACTGATCACTAGAAACTTGCAGTTTCAGTGACACAGCAGATACCACACTTGCCTTTGGTGCTGAAGGATGCAAGTTCTATTCCCACAACAGGTAGATTAATTACTGACACTACAGTGCAGCATAAAGGGGATGCTGCACTCCTAAGTGTGCCATCCTTCAGATGAGATATTAAACCAAGGCCCTATCTGCATGAATTGGTGGCAACTCTGGTGGAAGTAGAAGAACCCACAGCACCTATCAAAAAGTGTAGGAGTCCTTTATTATACGCAAGTCTACATATTCACATATTTGTATAAATTTGCATCAGGTGTATATTCCTTCATCATTCTCAGCTTCTTTATTTCACATATATATGGACCCCCACTCCTTTTTCCACAACCACCACTTAATTTTCTGTATTGTATATGGTATCATCCAACTTCCATTAAACATAATCTCATTCAATTTTTCATTCCAAATTGTCTGTACAATACAAAACACATTCTTATCTACATTTCTGACATATTCTTTACTACCATTAACATAAAGCCCATATTCAATTATATCCATATTTAGCTGTTTATAATCCTATATTACTTTCAGAATATTTTTCTCTATTTTATTTTATTTTTTTTTTACTGTTTTACATGTCAGGAAAAACATGTTTTGCAGTTTGTAATTCACCACATTCTTCATGCACCATTTATTTCTTTGTTTTGCAGTTTTTATTTTTTTTCCTCTGTTAAATACCCTCATGGATTTTTACAATAATTTTCCATCATTATGTTTTTGTACCATAATTTCCTATTTTCTTCTACTTTTTCTATACTTACTCCCATATTTTTACTTTTACCTTGATACATATTTATGTCCTCATTTCTCCATTCTCTCTCCTTCCTATTCAATTTCATTAGATTCCATTATCTATAACATATTTTATCTTAAATAATCTTGCTACCAAATTATTTTCTTTTCCATTTATCCATGTTAACACCTGATATAAATTCAGCAATGCTCCATATAGTAAAGGGTTCAATAAACCAAAGGTTCAATAAACCAACCCCCCCCAATCTTTCTATCCATATACAATATTTTTATTTTTTGTTGGATTCAATTTAGACCCCAAATAAATCTAAATAGTCTAATAAATTGTTTTTCCAATTCTTTTATCATATATACCCTAGCCACATATGCTAATTTTCCCATCCATATAGAGTTAATCAGATACACTTTTTCTATAAGATATAATCTACTTCATATCCAAAAAAACAACAACCTTGGATAGTAGTAAATCCAGCAGATTTCACAAAAACAACTCAGTAAAATGATAAAAAAATCACTGGAACCACAACAGATCTATAAAAGCTTTATTTACTGAATGCTAGTAAAAACTGTCACCTTACAGCTTCATCAGGCACATGTCAAATGTTTAAAATAAACACAATTGATATAATAAAATAAAATCAAATCACATCATAAACCAAATCGCTTTAAATCATTAATTAAAACAAACTAAACCTATTGATGGATCACTTTAAATAAAGGTTTTAAGGTGACAGTCCCATTCAACCCAGGAACTACATGAGCTCCCATTGCTATAATCCATCTTAGTTCTTCATTTTCAGTTAAAAGTTTAATGTCACCCCCTCATAAATGCTCTCGCACAACCTTTAAAATCATACATTTAAAAATATGTTCATCATTATGTTCAGAAATGTGTCTATATAAAAGGATTAGTGTTTTTGTACCCTATAGCAATATGACTCTACATGTTTTTGAGAAGGCTGTTGAACAGGAGATCTACGAATTGTATAAGACATATAAATTCTGTTCCTTTACTTAAAGTGATGCATCAGCAGGTTTAGTTTGTTTTAATTAATGCTTTAAAGTGATTTAGTTTATCACGTGATTTGATTTTATTGTATAAATTGTGCTTATTTTAAACAGTTGGCATGTGCCTGATGAAGCTGTAAGGTGAAAGTTTCTCCTAGCATTCAGTAAATAAAGGTTTTACAGATCTGTCATTGTTCTGGTAATTTTTTATTGTTTTACTATGTCTACTCCATATAATACAAATTTCTCAACTCTTGTACAGTTTTCAACTATTGTTTCCAACAACACTCAATGTACCAAATTTTATTCCCAATACCAATGTTTCCTTTATTTCAAAATGAATTCCTTTCAACTTCTCTTCTGACCTCTCTCTTTAATGACATCACTATTTCTTTAAGCTATTATTTACACTTAAATCACTTCTTCCATCATTTTACTTTCCTTAATCATAAAAATGTCATCCACATAAGATATAATAACTGGCTATTCAATACCATTACACTCTCTCTCTCTCTCTCTCTATATATATATATATATATATATATATATACTCTGCATTTTTCTCATTTTTTCATTTGTTTTCTGTACTAGCCATTTCATAATTATTACAAATAAAATACCACTCATTGGCCATCATTGTTTTAAACCCCTTTTCATCTCTAACTCTTCACTTAACCAACCATTTATCAAAACTCTTATTTTACTATTTCTATACACTAATCTAATCACTTTTTGTATTTGTTTACTAAAAACTATATCCTTCCATTATTCTCCATATTATACCATGATCTATCATATCAAATGCTTTATTTATATCTCCTACCAGTAATTTTGCTTCATTATTTTATTTTTTTAACATCACCTATTATTTCTCTAACAATCATTAGTACTTTCTGACATTCTTTTCCTTTAACTCCATAAATACTATCTTCTAACACATTATGAATCTTATTCTGTATTCTTATTTGTATCATGTTCATAAATAGTTTATAATCAGTATTACTTAATACAACTGGTCTCTAATTATCCATTTCATCTTTGTTTCCTTTCTTCCATACGGATCTCATGATACTACTACACATTTGTGTATAACAAATACTGTCCTTTAATTATTTGTTAAATATACATATCAAGATTATCTTTTGGTAAGGTTCCATATTATTATCATTAAATAATATACACCATCTAAACCTGCTGCAGAATTAAGATTTACTTTCTTCATTACCATATCTAATTCCATTAAGGTAATCTGTTTATCCATGTCTTTATTTCTTTCTTTCATAAATTGCTTAATGATCCATTCATTTTCACTTTTTATCTCTCTTTTCCTTACCATCTCTTTATCATACTGTACTAGAATTTCCATAATGCCCATATGCCGAATGGAAATACCATAATTTCCAAAATTTCCACTGTTCCTTTTTTTATTTTTCATTTCCCTCATTATACTTCTTTCTTCTTTTACTATTTTACTTAAATAAATAAAGTGCAGTGTCATCCCCTTTGGTAAAAACTCTGTACCCATGAACTACCACATAGGCAGCAATCTACTTAACACTGAATGCGTGATAAGAGACCTTGGGACCCAGGTGGACAGTCATCTTTCCTTTGATAGTCACATCACCACAGTAGTCAGGAAGTCCTTCAACATGGCACACCTCATCATAAAAGGGTTCTCATCCAGGAAAACAGAGGTCATTGTTCCCCTCTACTCGTCACTCATTAGACCCATTATAGAGTACAACGCCCCTTTTGGAATGTACCTCACAAGACATCTGCAGCAGCTGGAAAGGCCACAGAAGTACCTCACAAAGAGGATTTCTGGCCTCAAACAAATGCCCTACACTGACCGCTTCAAAAAACTCCAACTTTACTCCGTAGCATATCGCCTACTCTGAGGTGATCTCTGCCTAACATATAAAGCTATGTCAAACCCAGAGCTGTTGGACATGCTACACCTAAAGAAATCCCAATCCCTCTGAGCTACACACTCTAGGGACCTAAACCTTGTCACCACAATAAACAGGACACACTGGAGGGATAGATTCCTGTCCCAGAGACTTCCTATACTCTGGAACAAGCTACCCATCTATGTCAAGCAAAGTTCTTCATTAGCAAACTTCAAGAAAAATCTTGATGAGTGGATGGAAAATAGGAAATACACCCCGGGATCACTTCTGTGTCTCTGCTGGGCAGTGGCACAGGAAAATAACTTTCTTGGGTGGCATAAGCTATGGAACCTTGCTGGCTAGGCTTATGTAGGCCCTTGGGCTGATAGCCTAGTACCTACCTATGAACTTATAAATAAGGAAATCCCTTTATTATTTTTTTTCAGTTTCTTTTATATATTTCTTCCTCTTTTCTGTATATACATTCTCATTTCCTTCCAAATTTTCTAATGGCTTATTCTGCATTTCCATATATTCTTGTTTGCCTTTTTTGTCTTAATCCACATTACCACTGTAAATAGTGTATTTTATATTTCTGTTTAAATGCTAACCACCATTCTGTCCAATTATTATAACATTTCTCATAGTTATATCTTTTTATTTTCCTTTTGGCTTTTTCCGTTGTGATCACCACACTGGAACAACACTCCACAGAACAATTGGCAGTGGAGTTTTACATTGTCAAGTTGTCAGCCCAGTGCTCAACCTTCCACAGAAGGCACACATACACACACACTCACACCTAGGGCCAATTTTGGAATGTAAAATCCACCTGCAGCATGTCTTTGGAATGTAAGAAGAAACCAGAGCACCAGGAGGAAACACACGTGACTGCAGGGAGGACATGCAGACTCCACACAGAAGGCACCCTAGCCAAAAATCAAACTGGAGAATATTTTGCTGTTTGGTGACAACGCTAACCACTGCACCATAGCGGATGCCCATTTCTCATGGTTATATATTTCCATAGTTTAAATAAGTTGCATTTTCCTTTTTCATTCCACACTCTCTCATTTATTTTTTTAATCTTTTCCAATTATTATATTTTCTTTATTTTCTTCAGTTTCTATCCATATTGGCATGTGATTTAACCATTTTGTTTCTACTGCTTCTATAATTATTTTTATATGTTTAGAAACTTAAAAACAGTCAATCTCAGCTTTAACATTTCCTCTCCTATACGTACTTACATTTATATTCCCTAATACCAAATTTCCACATTTCATAATCTCCCTCATTATTGTCTTATCAGACCTTTTTTCTTTTAATCCCTTAAATCACAATTAAAATCACCTGTAACTATGATATCCATATTAACTATTTTATATATGTCTTTAAACAACCTTTCTCTCTGTATATAATACATATGGATATACTGCTATAAGTCAATAAACTTTATTTTCCCATCTTAAATTTACTACTAATTATCGTCCTAATCTTAAAGTAAAATATAATACTGAAATTGTTATACTATATAGTACCTCTATTCCTGAGCAAGTTTCTTCTCCCAAATTCCAAATTATACATCCTCTCCATAAATTTTCAGTTTGTAAGCTTTCTTCCTTTGTTAAACCTCTAACATCTTATAATATTATAATATCTACCTCACATTTATTACATACCCCAATTCTACTTACTAAACTTTTTATACTATTAACTGATAACATTCTGAGGTTATTTAGGGTAGCACAGCAGTGGAAGGATAGTGTTGTCATTTCACAGCAAGAGATTCCCCAGTTCAATTCTCAGCTGGCATATCTTCTGTGCAGAGTATGCATGTTCTCCTTGTGTTCACGTGGGTTTCCTCCAGGCACTCTGGTTTCCTCCCACATTCTAAAGACATGCAGTAGGTGCATTGGACACTCTAAATTGGCCATAGGTGTGAGTGTGTGTATGAGTGTGTGGTGTGAAAGAACTAAAGCAACAGGGCTAGACACCTGGCAGTGTACACCTTAGCTCTAGATAATTGTCACTGTTGAAGTGACACCCCATCCCCATGTGCAAAAATGGGAAAAAGCAGTTTTAGATGGGTGGATGGAATGATGGATTCTGAGGTTGTTTTCTTATCTTCTTCTTAATTTACAGGAAATTATGCATTTTTTTCATTTCCTTTCTTTTTTTATTTAAATCACATTTCATATTCCTTGAAATTTTCTTTTTCTATCCTTCACCCTTTTTCTTTCTTTTTGATTACCTTCCAATCAATAACTCTCTCATCACTAACTTCTGACTCAATTTATAATTCACCTTTGCTTTCTTTTTTTTCTGAATCTTGTACATCATTGTTTAACTTTTTTACATAGTCCTCCTGTTGTTCTTCCTGTTCTCTTAATTCCTTGCTTCATTATCATTTATATTTTCTTCTAAACATATTTTCTTCTCTGTTCTTTTTTTACAATCTGCCCATAAATGCCCTTTATGTTTACTTGTATAATATTCCATTTCACATTTTTGCATGATGCCCAAATCCCCCATATATGAAACATTTCTTTTTATCACAATTGCCCATAAAATATCCTTCTTTTCCACACAAAAAACTGTTTTCAGTTGCCCCCAATATTTTACATCAGCTTTGTTTCCTTCAACGTTAATCATATTTGGAATATGTATAACTCTACATTATCTATTTTCAATATAATATTACAATCCCATCCCCCAGTCCATAATTTTCGGTTATCCAATACTTTTGAAATACTTATAAGCTCTTTAAAAAAGTTCTTTAACAAATATTTTTTAACAGTTTCTCTGTCAGTCTCTATTCAAAATTCTCTATGCAGTTTCTTTTGTATTTCATGATAAAAAGTCTTAATAATATACTTATTCCATGGATATGTGTCTTTTTTTCTTATCATATTTTTCCAAAGAAAGTCTCTTGTCCTGCAGCAGTCTTAAAAAGAGGGTCACAATAAGTCTCTTTTTTATCAAAATAAATACTCTTACCTCTTGTCCCTTTATTCTTAAAGGCACAGTCACTGTGTTTCATATTTCATCCCAGTCCATCTCCTTCTTTTCTTTACTTTATAACTCTGTATATGTACTGCACACTTCTTTTTTCCTGTTTCTTCTGTGTTTGTATTCTCTATTTTCTCTTCTCTTTTCTCCTTCTCTTTCTTTTCTTATTTATCTTTTCCACCTCCTCTTTTTGGATCTTTTTCATAATTTCATCCCACAATAAATCTTTTCTGCTCTCTGGTTCATTTTTCTCTGTGAAGTCCATCAATAGATAACCCCTCAACCCTCCCAGCTGGAGTATTGTAACCACAGCATTCATTTGTGATCACTTGTCTCCCTTGAGCTATTAAATAACTCCCTCTGAAATAACTCCTCTGAATCCTTCATGACAATGACATTTTCTGCCATTTGACACACACACTCAGTGGACTTATGGAATGCAAGTGCCATAATGAGTAGGTTTTTTTTTATTGATATATACATTACATATTTTTTACATATTTACATTATACAAATCTCCATACATTATAAACTTCTATTTAAGCGCCTCCCCCACTGTTATCCAAAACCAAAACATTATTTTCTCCATAATCTTTGTCAAAGTCCATTTTCCATTGCATTTAATTTCACTTAGTCTCTTGTTCCATATAGTCCATGAAATATAAAATATTCTCTGTCCATTTTTTTCACTTCGTCCTGTTTTTGTGCACCATAATAACCAAATTCTATTATGTCCATATTTATTTATTCAAATTTTAACAAACGTTTCACCCTATTATCTTTACATATTTCTTTCTACAAATTATTAACTCTTTCACATTTCAAAACAACATCCCCAATAGTCTTGAATGCTGCATATTTATTAATTATTCTATCCTGCTTTCTTTTGTATGGCATATTTGTCTTAACTGGCATTTTTCTAATAGACAATCTCCACAAAAAAATCATTACATTCTTTATTCTTTTATAGTTATTATATCTCATCATTATGGCTGTTTTATCTGTTTCTAAATCTTTCCATGGATCGATGCAATAAAATGCTTTCATAATACTTAAGTACCATTCCTTTCTATTTTTCTCACATATATTCTTTTTTATTTTCCATAACACAATTTTGTTTTGTTACTCTTTCATTTCTTCATTCACAATGCCTTTACTTTGTTTAACTTCCATTCCTTCACACAATTCTTTGTATTTATGACATAGTATCATTTCTATCAAGTTTCTTTCCTTCATAATTCTTTTTAATACCTTATATAAAATTAAAGAGGTTGCATGTACTATTGGGTTTATTAAACCCAAGCCTTCTTGCTCTTCTTTCACATATAGAATCCCTCTCTTGACTGGATTCAGTCTAGAGCACTATATAAAAGAATATATAATCATCATTAGTTCCTTTTCATACTTAATAGGAATCATATAAATGTTAGCAACAGAAGTACTTTTCCTGTTACCATGGTTTTCAACAAGTGTGCTTTTTTCTATATGAAAATCTATATGATTTCCAAAAAAAAGTCACATCCTTTGCTTCTTTGAGTACATTATCCCATTGTTGTTGTTTGTATTCATTCCTTCCAGTTATTATTCCTAATATATCTATATATTGTTCATTGAACTCAATACCTCCCATCATACCTTCAAAACCGAATCCTTTACTTTTCTCCTTATGTATACTTAAACCAATTAAACCATTTTTAATTTATACTTAATTTTTCATTTACTTTTTCCATCAATACTTTATTTTTAACAATTAATACAGTATCATCCACATAATTACAAATTATTTGCAACTGTACTTTCTTCATCATTTTGTATCCACTGCTACTTGACATTTTATTAATTTTCTTCACTATTACATTCAGAACTAATGAGAAAATTAAACTACTAGTTCTATTTTTATTTCTTCCCCATTCCAGCCATTTACATTTAGTTTCACATAGTTCCTTTCGTAAACAGATTTTATTACCTGTAATATTTTTTTTTTTTTGCATTATATGTCTGCAAAGTTCCCCATAATGGTCTATATTGGATATTATCATAGGCTTCACTTATATCCCCTATCATAACCTTCACTTCTACATTTTTATTTATGATGTCATCAATTATTTCTCTTATTATCCATAACAACTCTTGACTTCCTTTTATTCCTAATACATTTTGGTCATATATTCTATCCATTTTTGTAACCTTTTTGTTATTATCTCATAAGAAATTTATAATCCATATTGTTCAATGTTACAGGTCTCCAAATTTATATCTCCTCTTTATTTCCCTTTCAAATATAAATTTTATAAATCCTGTACATATCTCTTTCTCTTTAATTCCAGTTTCTAATCATTTATTTATAACTTCGATCAAAAATATTTTTTGCCACTCTTTCATTTCTTTATACATACCATATTCAATTCTATCCAGTGCTGTTGCAGAATTCATGTTAATATATTTTAGAATTTCATTCAATTCTTTCATATTTTTTGTTCTAAATACTCATTATCTTCATTATTTAAATTTTCACCTTTATAAATTTGTTCTATGTTTTCTTCTCTTTTAACAAATAATTCCAATACATATTCTTTAATGATTTCATATATTCCTTCTTGCTGTCTTATTTGCTTACCTTCCTTATTTTTTTAATTCTCTTATTTTCCTTCTTTAATTATTTTACTGAAATATGGTGCTACCTCTTCTTTTTTTCTTGTAAACTATATTTTTGTTTATATAACAAGTTGTTCATTTTAATTTGATTAATTTTTATATATTTCTCTTTCTTTTTCATGTATGGAATTTTTCTTCTCTAATAAGTCTCTAAATGTTTAACTTAATATCTTATATCTCTCTTTTTCTTTTCTTTCTTATACATTCTAACACTTTTTTATATTTCTCTTTAAAATTAAGCCACCAAACAGCCCAATTCTCATAAAACTCTCTCATATTCATATGATTTTTTCATAATTTTTTAAGTTCTTTTTTATCTTCTAAATCTAAGTCCTTTTCATTAATTATCTTTATTCCTTTTCTTATTCTTATATACTCTTCATTTTCCTATACTTTAACCGATGTAGCCACATGATCTGAACATCCATTATACTTAATTCCTTTTTTATAACTTTTAAACTATCAGATATTAAAAAATAATCAATTTCTGTCCTAATTCCATTCCTTTTATAGGTCCAATAGTTATTCTCCCATATACTTAACTTTCCACTTCTCATCATTTCTTTAATCATTTTAACATCACAATTGCTCTTATTTTCTTAATTACAAATAAAATCATCTACCATTATAATGCCCATATTTACACAAACATATTTAAGAATATTTTTAAACATCATTTCTCTCTCTTTTTGTTAAATATGCACATAAAACTATAATTCTATATACATATATTTTCAATTTCAAGTCTAATACCATAATTTGTCCTAGTTCCACTATGGTTACATCTAATTTTTTAATGCTTTCTTGACATAATATACATATGTCTGAGCATGTTTCTTTCCCCATGTTCCAAACTACTGCACCATTCCAAAGTTTTTCAGTTTGTGTTTTCTTCCTTTGTTAATAATCTGATATCTTCTAAAACAATAACATGTGCATCTACTGCAGCACACCATTGTAATATACCTTTTCACCTTTTAAGATTTTTCATACTGTTCACGTTTAAAGTTAATTTCAGCTTTTAAGAACAGTTAGTATAGTAAAATATTTATCCCTTTTCTTTCTTATTTTCTCTAAGCATTGTCTTTTTAAATTTTCTTTTCCTTTCCTTAATTCTTTTCCCTATCAGTTTTTTTTATTTCTTACTGTGTGTCAATCATCTTCTTCCTCACTTGCCTCTTCTGTTTCTTTTTCCTTGTTACTTTCTTTAACTACATGTATAACCTTTTTATCAGTCACATCTTTTTGTATATTTTCTTGTATAACACATTCTTCTCTCTCTTTTTCCTGTATAAGCTCATTTTCATTTTCTTGCACATTCATTTCACATTCTAGCCATGAATGACCAGTATTGCCACATTTTTTTGTACTTTAAATCACATTTTTTGCATTATGCCCTGTTTTACAACATAAATAACATATTTTTTTCACATTCATTGATTAAATTATCATTTTTCCACAAAAGTAACAAGTATTGGGTTGACCCCTGTATTTCACAAATCCTCTATTGCCACAACCATTAATAATACTAGGTACATTCATGCATTTTCATTTTCCATTTTCAGTACTGCTCTACATTCCCATCCCCCAGTCCATAGTTCTCTTTCATCATATATTTTTGTAGTGTCCATTACTATTTTATATATAGTTAACAAATGTTTTTTTTTTCAGTTCTTTTGCTTCAGCTTCAGTTCTAAACTGGATCATTGTTATTTTTTTCAGTTGTCTGTAAAAATCTTGCACCACATATTCTGACCATGGATAAATATTTTTCTTTTGTTCATATGACCCCAAAAAATGTTTCCATGGCCTGCCCAGTCTCAAATATTAAGCCACAAAAAGTCTCTTTATTAATTAAAATAAATGTTCTTACTTCTTTTGCTTTGACACTCAGAGGTGCTATGACATAGTCCCAAACCTCACACCTTTCCAGACTTTCTTTTTTTTACTGCTCACATATACTGTATACTTTTTTGTTTCCTTTATTTCTTCTTTCTTCTTTGTTTCTTCTCCAACAATCTGTGCATAAGTTTTTGTCTCTGGAACTTTTTCTGGCACAGTCTCCTCTTCTCCTTTTTCTACTATTTTTTCCATTATGTTGCTCCTTAAAATTGCTAATCCACTTTCTGGCTCACTTTGGTTTTCCAAATAATCATCCTGCAACCCCCCCCCCCCGATTGGACAGTTGTAATTATGCATTTTTCAGAGGTAACTGTCTCTCCTTCAAACAATCTCCTCTGAAAGTTTACCTCTGACTCCATCTCTGTTACAGCTACAATCTCCTTTTCCTCCAGTGTCACTGTTTTTTCTGCACCCACATCATCAGAAAAAACTTCCAGTAGAGTTTCTACCATTTCAACTACATTTTGATCAACTCTCATTCTAGTTTCCGCAAAAGCTGAACTAACCATAT